>NW_003307664.1:52070-59501 GCF_000143455.1 Volvox carteri f. nagariensis | reverse complement strand
GCCCTCCCGCCCTCCCGCCCTCCCGCCCTCCCGCCCTCCCGCCCTCCCGCCCTCCCGCCCTCCCGCCCTCCCGCCTCCCGCCCTAACTTAAGGTGTTGATGGATAAGACGGCGGCTTTGGAGGTGCTGCGGGAGTGGCGGCAGGCAGCTGCTGACGCGGCAGCCGCTGTGACGGCTGCAGCCGCAAGTACTTTGGCCGCCACCGCACCAGCACTCGCCGCCGTAAACTCCGTACCAACACTAGCAGGTAAGTGCTTGGGTGAGTTACGTCGTATCTGCATGTGCTGATGTAGCATATGTGCTGTGTATGCATGTCAGGCCAGCATCGTCTGTAAACAATATTGGCATGTATGGTCTAGAATAGACCGTGCCCTAATATAATAGATGCGGAGGGTCCCTGCCTATCATCCCAGGTAACGGGTTATAGACAATTTACGAAAATAATATGTTACAGACGATCAGCCGGCGTATTAAAAAAGAGACCGAATGGGGTGGAAACTTAGCCGTGTAGTTACGCAATTAATGGATTTGACTGTTCCAGAATATCTAAAAAAGCCGGTTAAACACACGCTGTACGGCTTCCTCCTCTCTTCACTCTTGCGTCGACTCCCCCAAAAATTGCATATCCACAGAAGCAGCGTGCGCGAGCGTCTCAGGGGAGACCGCCACAACTCCCCGAATGGTGTCCCCTGCATCCCCGGCTCGTATGGTGACTTCTGAAGCAACCCGGGCTCTGCCAGCCAGCGAGGTTCCGCCGCCTACACTGCAACCTGATGCTCGGGTTGCTCCGGAGCCAGAACCCGAGGGTATGCAAGCAGGCATTCGATTAAGCTTTGTAATGCCGTACATAAGACTGCCGTACATGAGGGGATTCCTAAGTATATTCGTTGCCGAAGATGGGAAGAGTTGAAAATGAAATTAATGGATAGAGCTTGAGAAAATGGCTTAAAATGGTAAAAACAATGGTTTAATAAATGGTGAAAGTGCTGGCTTCTTTTTCCACTCACATACCATTCTCCACTCATATCATTATCCTTTTTTTGTTAACTCTCACCACGCTTTCTTGCAATCGGGTTTAACAAGCCGAACCATCCGTGCAACCATCCGTGCCTAAGCTGTTGGCCTTTCCCCTACATAATAATCGGCAGTGACGTGTCCATAGACACCATAATCTCGTACGGGCACGTCTCGTACGGGCACGTCTCGTACGGGCACACAGAGGGGGTTCCCTATACCTCTCCCGCACAGCCATATATACACCATGCATTATGAGAAGCGGCTCTTATGCACCTGCGCTGATTAATCCCAACTTATGGGTCTCAATTTCTGCAGCGACGACTCCTAATGGAGCAGCTGTTGCTACTGCGGCTGCAGGTGCAGCCATTGGCGGTAGCGTCAGTGGCCCGCTGCCGATGTCTGCATTGCCAACGGACACATCGACAGCATTTGAGCCGGAGACTGGTGATACAGTCGCCAGCACAACCGGGCCACAACAGCGGCTACTGCAGCAGCAGCAGCCACAACCGCTACAACCGCCGCAACCACAGTCGCATCAGCAATTGCAGTCGCCATCGTCTGTAGACGTGGCCACTTCGTCGTCTACACACCGCAGCCTCAGCCCTTTGCAGCCCTTTGGTTCCACAGCAATCGCAATCCATTCCTCTGCAACCCCCCCACGTGCTACCGCAGCTGCCGCCCCTGCGACCGCACCATCACCGCTACCGCTACCAGCAGTGCAGCCAGGCGAAGCACTACCACTCTCACCAGCCGTAACCCTGCTGCCACCAAGACCGCCGATACGCCCGATATCCGCATCCCTGAATGCACCGCAGACAGAGGTGTCTACTGCTGCTACTGCTGCTGCTGCTGCTGCTGCTGCTGCAGCTGCAGCTACCACCGCTGCTAATAGCATCACCCATGCTGCCATCTCATCCGGATATCTAGCGGGAATCACTCAGCAGCCTCCCACTCCGGCGGCACCCGTGCTGTCACCGCCATCACCCGCTCCAGGTGGCCGAACGGCGTCGGGGTCGTCTCTGCCTGTGGCCCGGGTAGCCCAGCAGACGGCGATGGAGCCAGGGCCTGTTCTTGGGCCTTCTTTGGGGCCTGTTCTTGGGCCTTCTTTGGGGCCTGTTCTTGGGCCTGCTGGGCCTTTGTCACCACTCCGCACGACTTTGGGCACAACGACTAGGCCCACAGCCGCCGCTGCCACCAGCAGTATCGGCTGCGGTAACAGCGATGGTGAATGCGGTGGCTTGGCATATGAGCGCTACCTGTCAGCGCTGGCGGCAGGTGCATTGGCGACGACGGCACGTGCCATGGTGTCACTGTCCGTGGTACAAGTTGTGGATTTGGGTATTTTTCAGCTGAAAGGGCTTCCAGAGGGCCAGGCCGTGGTTTCGGTGCAACTCAAGGCAACGAGCAGCTCGCCAGCTGCTACAGCAGCCGCGCCGACATCTGCTTCTGCCATTGCTGCTGGCGGAGGTGGAACGGCAGGAAGGGGGGTGGTGGAGGGAGAGGCGGCGGCAGGTGACGGGGCAGGAGCAGGAGAAGGATTCACGGGAGGTGAAAGGACGACAGAGACGTGTGGTAACAGGGGTGGTGGTGCTGCTGCGGGCTTGGGCAAGAAAGCGGTGTTGCTTGCTGCCGGCCAAGGGCTGTTGGATGAGGTTCTGGTGGCGCTTCCCGCATTCCTGCCCCTGGGCAGCTGTGCAGTGGTTTAAGGGGCGCTATCCTGGAGAGCGGTGTTCGGCACGACAAAGGAGGGGATGGCACACGAAGGGGGGGAAGGGGCAAGAATTGATTTTTTTGGTTGTCGTCAATAATGACCCACATGAGCATTGAGAGAACAGCTTTCTCTAGTTATATGCTGACTTTGCTGCTACATACTACACGGTGTTGTGTAGTTTTGTCGAACTTAGGGTTTCTGGTGGTTCTTTTATTTTTACCCGATTAAGAAGTCCAGGCCAGCGAATGGCTCCCTCTCTGCTTGTGTGGCATGCTTACACGCATGCTTGTGAAACATGCTCAAATTCTCACATGTTTCGTTTCTGGTTGTGTGTGTGTGTGTGTGCGTGTGTATGTGTGTGTGTGCGTATGTATGCGTGTGTGTGTGTGCGTGTGTATGCGTGAGAGAGGGAGAGAAAGAGGGAAAGAGAGAAAGTGAGAGTTAAGGTGTTGCATTCCTTTCCAAAGGTGTGAGAGGTTGTGTACGTTCCGCAGTGCCTGTTTATGAGTCGCTTCCCGTCCTTGGTTTACCCAGTTTTTATTCTTTGGTGGCTTATTAGTGATATCACCCTGTAAGGGTTCTTTCCATGTCGTAAAGCGAAATGCTTTCAGAGAACATGCCGTCGGTGCGCTGTTGTTGTTCTAGTTGTTGTTATTGTTTTAGTTGTTTTAGTTGTTCTTGTGGTTGGTGGTGGGGTGTTACACTGTGGGCGGCTCGTCGCGAGAAAGGGCGAGCACCGAGGCCCCTGACCGGGGGCCGAAACACAGAGCAGGGGCGGGCGCGCGGCTCTACGTCCGTCTGTTCCTCCGTGCACACCTCACTCCCTCACTCACGCCAGCCGGGGCGCTCTCCCAGCCCCTGGCTATGCAACACCGCGGCGCAGAAGACTGCGAACCGAACTAAGCGAGAGCCGCGCGAGAGGCGTCACACCACCTCCGGGAACCCTAAATAGGCTATCTGCCCCCACTTCGCCTGGCCAGCCTGTTGTTGTTCTTGTTGTTGATGATATACTTTTGTTACATTTCAAACCAAATGTTGCGATGCAAACCTGTGTGCCCACCGTTGTCGTTTAACTACAACGTAGTTAATCTATGTAGATGCATGCACGCATGCACCGTGCAACGCATGCATGCACCGTCGTGAACGCACGTGCCGTATAAAACGGGTAGGAAACATGATATACATAAGCATTCTACCATACTCCAGGATGGCGGTTGTTGCATAAATTTTTATGGGGGATACCTGGCATGCACGCATGTATGTCTGTATGCATGTAGCTGGCTGGGTCGGCTGGGTGATGAGTAAGTAATAAGCTGATGGCGAATGAGTGAGCGAATGAGTGAGCGAGCGAGTGAGTGAGCGAGTGACTGAATGAGTGGGTGCGTCAGTAGAGGCTATAGACCTGGTGCCGCTGAAATCTGAACTTGTTGTGTAGTTAGCCGGCCGCTGAAAAGGCCTCTGCAGGTGCTGATGAAGCGCCTTAGCGCGTATTTGTAGACGATGTATGTGCCATACTATGAACAACTACTACACCTTGCTTGAGGTGGGGCCATATGCGTCCTAGGCTATTGCATGGTGCTGCTTAATTAGGCAGCTGCTTTACCAGGTCTGCCTATCTACCTGTCTAGCTATGTCGGAAGCGCTCTCTCTCCACGTGAAGCCGCTGCTCCAAGGAGACAAGTTTTGACAGGCACGCCGCTTATTTGACAGGCACGCCGCTTATTTGACAGGCACGCCGCTTGTTTGACAGGCACGCCGCTTATTTGACAGGCACGCCGCACCTGCACAATCCTCAAACCTATTAGTGCGGTCTGAAGTGGACTTCTCATTAAATTTATTTTTTTCTTTCATTAAGCACTGTAGCCTAGCCACAGGTACGCATGTCGTGCCACTGACCCACGTCTCAGCTTTGTTGGGCACGTACCTCCTACTACCGATTACCACCAAGGTCGTCGAAGCGAGTCTTATAACGGTTACTTGGGCCACCAACTATGTGCTAGCTGTGCCAGTAGCTGTGCCAGTAGCAATCCATGGCACGAGCACACAAGTCGGTGGCTATTGCAGAAAATCGCCTATCATGAACTAGCAACCCTAGTACCACCCAGCGCTAGAGTTTTTATTATCACTCCTCCATACTACTACTACTCGTACCTGCTGGTAAAACCATGCCTATGCTCCCAGCTAAACACATCTATGACATTAGGTCGCTGCTACAACCCGCAGCAGCAGCAGCGGCAGCAGCAGGTACCTTTACCCTCTCCTCTCAAAGGGGGAGAGGGTAAAGGAAGTTCACCTAGTCCCGGCCCTGTCAGGCGAAACCCAAGACGTGCATCCGCTCGCACGGCAATCGAGTAGTGAGTACGAAAATAACCTAATGCAGTCGTCACGAACAGAAGACGGAAGCCTCCTGACTTGCGCCGTTCGCCGTCTACCATCCAGCAGTCTCACATTTCCAGTTTCACCACCGTGGTCCTTGCTGTGTTTCCTCTAGTTCGGCTTGTTCCTCAGGTAAACCGAACTCGCAGCTACATCCGTCATTTCCTATTCGGCCTCTGTTTCTCCACAGAAGCGGCGCTCCACTTCGCTGCTGTAGCGTCGTCTCTCGTCCGTGTCAAGGCTTTCCCCCGCTTGACAAGGCTTCCTCGGCCTGCCCGGTGTGCGCCCCCCATCCCCCTGCGCACCGTTTCCCCCTGCCCTCTCTTACGCCTGCATCTGCCTGACAGCAGGCCCAAAACACCTTGCCTCTCTCCGGTGCCGGGTGCGCGCCGCCCTCTTACACCCCTCCCCTGCTTTCCCTCCTCCCTCTCTTCCCTGGAGTCCCGGCTGCACCCGTGAATCCGCTGGGACCGACCCAACCTCAGAAATGATGAGATCACGGGATGTCATGTCACTGTTGCCTTGATCCTCTGGAGGGCCATGATAAGGCTGCCCTCTCCCACTTCGCCCCCCCCAAAGAATGAGCGCCCCATATCTGCCCCACCATCAACCTGTACGCCACATCTTTGCATTCCCTTAGGGTCTGGGGCTCGCTGTAATATATACAGGGGGTATAAATATATATATATATATAGCTATACACCACATCTGAGCCATTCGTTTGCTGTTTGGGAACCAAAGCTAGTTGGTTCGTGCAGTGGGTGGGTAACGCAACCGAGGTGCAAACACACACACACACACAGACACTCAAAGACACAGACATACATACACAACAGGCAGACACATAGACAGACAGACACACAGACAGATAGACAGACAGACACACAGACAGACACTAATGGCATTAACGGCTGCCGGAACCACCTAACACGACGTTACAGGGAGCCTGTATCACCCCTTCCAGGTGCGCGGGGAGTTCATGTCATGTCTCATAGTGCCTGCCGCCCACGTTAACACACAACGAGCCTCCTGGCGGCGGCGGCGGCGGCGGCAGGCGCCCCTAACTACGATACGGCAGCCAGAAGGGGCCAACGGTCCGCGAGCGGGTGTGGTTGGGCAGATGGCTCTTGGTGGGATTGTTATGGCCCCACGGCTGCCGTACCCCGCTCCGTACACGCCGCCACGCCGCCAGCCGTTACAAGCACGTCCACGTGCTGATCATGCTCGTCCACAGGTACGGCAGGGATCAGCTGTGCCGCGTACGACAAGGCCACTGAAGGAGATGTCGAAGGGTGGATGGTGGTGTTACACGGCCGCCCATTGAACGTCCCCACACGCACTTGGGTACATGCACACGGCGCTTCACAGTTGATGCATGCCAGCGTGGTTGCAATATCAAACGAACGGTATTATATTATTATGTATTACAGCAAAGACTGCGTCCAGTCCAGCGAATGGCTTTGCGGTACGACAGAGACGCGCTGCATTGCGGCTGTGTACGGTACAGCCATCGTACACACCACTCTGCATACACGGAGGTACATGTACGGCAAGCCGCACCTGCACCCCCGGCAAATGGCAAAGCACTGGCAAAGTCCACGACGTACTGCTATACATGGCTTCTGGTTAAGCACCATCGTACACTATACGACATGGCCCCATGCCCCTTCGCCCCGCGCAGCGTCCACCCGCGCCTCCCTTCACCCCCCAAGCCCGTTCCCGCCAACCCAAGCTCACCAAACAGCGGCGGGTCCCTGCAGGCCTCGATCGCTTGACGCTGCAGCTGAGATATCATTTTGTCGTAGTACCTTCGACCGAGGGTGTGCGAGACCGATGTCAGAGGGTGGGACAGGTAACTAACCAATTTAACGGTAAATACGGCAGAAGAGCTAAGAGAGGGGTAGGTTGGGAAGCGGACTTGAAAACATTATGAATCCCACCACCACCACAGCGGCACTCGGCTCCCTCCCACCCAGGGGGAACGCAGCAGGTCCAGGTCATGGCCCCCGGGGCCCCCGGCAGCGGTGTCGGAGCCAGCGCCGATGGGGGGTCGTACGGGTGGGTCATCGTGTCAGATAGACCGGCAGTGACGATCGGGCACCGACACCGGGCGCTGCCGGGTGCGGCGGTAGCGGCGGCGGTGGTGGCGGCGATGAATGGCCCCAAAAGAACCCTAAGCCCCTTCTTCTATCCTGGGAGGTGCCTGAGTCCTCCACCTGATGGTTCCGGAGCCGGAGCCCCGCCTGATGAGGCCCCTCGGCCGTGTTTCCCCCTCTAATCCCCCTTCCCCCTCCTCTATCCCCCCCTCCTCTACCCCCCCTCCTCTAC
>NW_003307664.1:17221-51844 GCF_000143455.1 Volvox carteri f. nagariensis | reverse complement strand
AAGACATCCAGAGGTGTACGGCTCTGGAGGACTTCGGTGCGTGTGTGTGTTGGGCGGGGGTGGGTGGGAGGGAAGGGGGGTTGTAGCACACAACCCTCAGATTCAGGAGGGGGGAGTAAGAGGTAGGGGGTAAGAGGTATGAGGTAGGGGGTAGGAGGTATGAGGTATGAGGTAGGGGGTAGGAGGTTAGGGAGCGGCAGACAATTACACAAAGAGGAGAGGAAATAAACCCTAAGCCCCTGGCCATTAAGGTGATCGGGAAATTGATGTGAGCTATGGATTTGAAACAGCAGTAGCTGCAGCAGCAACAGCAGTAGTCGTAGTAGTAGTAGTAGTAGTCGTAGTTAAAAAAGTAGTAGTAGCAGCAACTGCAGCACTCTCCATTAACCCTGTCATGCCGTACGTCATGCACAATACACCAGCACGCAACACGTACCATCCTGCCTAGGAGATCCGTTGCCGTACGTGTCCGGGGGTTCCAAGATGCCAAAGGGCGGCACCTTTTCGAGGCTCGATAGCTCGTCTGTACGACACCCAGCGTGGGTTGGACGAATGGAAAGTTTATACGGAGAAGGTACGGATTAAAACGGTACGGACGGTTGGTGCGGTTAGTGCTTGTAAGAGTACGACCGGGTGGTGGTGATGTGGAAGAAGAGCGAGCGAAACACACACGTTTTATGGGGGGAAATGAGGGGGGAAGGGGAGGGGGATGGTGTGAGGCGACAGCAGGGCGGAGGCTTCATGCAATACACGCGAAGGTGCTCGGGGACGGCGTATCACCTCAAGTGCCCTCCATCCCCCCCCCCCGACCCGCGCGTGTCCTTGTGGAAGGGGAAAATGTCTTCTGGATAGAGAAAAAAAACACAATTCAAAAATTCATTGCCGTTTTTTTCCCTCCTGCACCCATCCTTTTCCCCCATGCCTTTTGTTGGTATTGCCGTCACGCACTGCCGTACTGCCCACAATGTTTTCGTACTGTCGTACGCACCTAGGTGGAGGAATCTCATGTTACTGTTGTTGTCGTCAACCACAGGTACATAGCACCGCTTTCCTGCGAAAACGTCGGATGGATAGAAGCTGGGCTTTTTGTATAGGCACTGCTGCGCCCTAGGAAATCCATCCAAGGAAGCAGGGCTGAGCAATAAAATCGTCAGGAGCTTGAGGCGCCCTACTTTGGTGTCCAGAGAACGGGCAAAGCTGGATCCTAGCTGGGCTTTGCGGGCAGCCGTACTAGCTTGCCGTACGGTACTACCTTGCCGCATTGCGTCCTTGAGGATTTCTGTTGTGTCCACCTCCCGAAGCTTTGCACAGTGGAGGTATATGCCGATATTCTTCGCCTCAGTGTAAGGGCGCAACCCGAGCACATGCGCAGCAATGCGGGCGCCTGCGTCCATGAATTGTATGGCCAGGCTCTGTGAACGGAGCCGTGAACGGGGCCGTAAAACCATGACAAATATCGGCTGTCAACGCACTCTCATCCGCCATTTGTTCATCTGTGAGCGCTCTGAGCCTTTGCTTAATGTCCTTCCGTGCCTGCTGTTTAAGCTCGCGGAATTCTTTCGCCATCGTAGTTGCAGCTGACGTGCAATATGCCGTTAATGTTTCAAAGCGATGAACGTTATGTCGGACTAAACACCTGCTTGATATGGACCGCAGGGGGCCGCCTAAGCCGGCATGCATGATGAGCTTATGAATTGCAGGAAGTCATATTTTTGAAGCGAAATCAAAGCCTACCATCAAGACGCTTTGGTGGAGGACATAAAGCTGAGCTGCGTCGTGCGTGAATTTATCAACTGAAACGTGCACGAACGGTTCTAACGATATCGACAGCTGCAGTCACTGCAGTGCAGTGCTTCACGCTGTTGCACGAGAGCCTCGGCGCCTGCACTTTGCAAGCGTAAGAGAGGTTGGAAGCGTTATATGTTTTGAACGTTGCGCCTACCTAAGATCCCAGGATTCCAACAGCCGCAATCCCCACAATAGGGGTCCCCGAATGTGCAGATTTCCTAACCGCATCTGTGCGCTTAGTTTCTAATGAAAATTCGACAGCAGGGCCGGCTGTGAATCAGGTAAGGCCCTTCACATTACGCGAACCACATTGGTTTCCATTTGAATTTCCGAGAATTACAAAAATCCGAGTAAAGACTCGGACGAAATGTAAGTACCGTACACAACCGGCGACATGTGCGAGAGATGCTTTTAGGAGCCAGCATAGTTGCGTACACAGAAGACAAAACATCAATACAAAGATAACCATTTATACTCGTTAGCACACGCAACAGATGAAGACACCACAGCCAAAAGACCTGGGACATCCCTGCGAACCAATTCAACACGAAAAAGTTTAGAAGCATGCACGCAGGCACACCCTTACCGCACACGCAGGTAGCCGGACCGCACACTAAACGGAACACGTTGGTTAAAATACAGTTAACCATGCACTCCATGCCAGCCGTACACCCCACGCAGCAACCCTTTCCTCCCCCTCGTCTTCTCACCAAAGCACCTCTCAGACGCTCTCACACCACTACTAAGCATGACTAGACCACCTCCTCAAACATACAAGAGACGCACAATCGCAGATGAATAAACATACATATGTACGTACGTTCACACTCCTCCCTTCCCTCCGCTTCCTCTCATGCCCAGGCCGCCATGAGAATCCGTGTGCAATCCCCTCATTGATTTGAGGCCCCCTCCCCCCCCGAGCTCTCAAAGAGGGGGAGGGGGAGGGAGGGTGAAACACACGCCGTTCTCTTCTTAATTCGTGATCATCACCACATCATCAACATCAACATTAAAAACAGGATCCGCACTAGCCATACCACCAACAGCACCACCGGCACCAGCTACACCGGCAGCAGCAGCAGCGTTGGAGAGTCCAGCGGAGAAATCCCAAGAGAGACTGGTCACCAAACCAGCATCACACCCTCAAGATGTTATGGTGGTGTTATTGTTGTTGTCGTTCTCTATTCTTGGTACTTACTTCCATAAAACAACAATACAGACAGACAGACAGACAGACAGACGGACAGACAGACACACACAATACGCAGTCTCAGTTCATGGAGATACATGCACACGCAGAGGGCTGCCGTATGCGAGCGCCCGGGCAGTGCCTAATAACAGCCTAACAGCCTAAGGCTAAGCTACCAGTACCCAAATCCCTCCACCCTCCAAGCCTCCTACAAGTCCGCCTGCCCTCTGAACCCCCTGGACCACCACTTTTTGTGGCTCTCTAACTCTACCTGGCTGACATGGAGAAAACATTGCTAAAACTAAAACCCTAAAACCTGGGAACAAATGCCAACCTATAATTATATGTTACAAAAACATCAACTCTTGAAAACCTTATTGAGGATACTGACGGCTTTTTCAAAAGTTGATTTCTGATTTAGAGCCGCTAGCCCCTTAACCCGATAACCCAGCTACTCCCCGCGCTCTGTGTATGTGTGTGTGTTTGTATGTGCGTGTGTCTCTTCCTTTATCTCTTCGACAGATTCTCTGACAGATGCACATACAAGCACACACCTATGTGCACAGGCACCTCGGTGACGTTCATGCCTGAACAAGCAATCGTGCGGAAGTCAGAATTAACCGGCATTCACGCCACGGGTCCCCTCCCCCCCCCCCAAACCCCCAAACCCCCACCCACACAAAGGACTTAACCCCCAGCCACCACAACCCCCGGGGGAAACCCTTCCCCGCCCATTACAGCTGCCCTCTCCCTTTCCCTCACCCCCTCCCTTTCTCTCCCCCACAAAGACTGTTGGAAAAGAGGCCGTCTCCACCCCTATCCTAATGCACCATGTACATGATCAACCAACTAACCAACTAATCAACTAACCAACTGATAATAACCTGGTAACGGTGGAGATGACCGAGCATAGTTTAACTAACAACTAACAAACCAAATCGGAGTACGTATCAGATTCCGAAACCATATCTCTCCCTCTCTTCTTCTCCCTCGACGGGCTGCTCGGGGATCGAGCCGCAACTCGTTGCGTGCGATTGCATGGAGGGGTGAAGGGGCAGCCCGGAGGGGGGGGACGGAAGGAGGGAGGAGCCAAAATTGGACTGGCAGCACCTGCCCCCGAACTTTCTGATCTTAAAGAACCCAAACGCGAAGAAGAAGAAGAAGAATCCGCCACGTACGGCACAGACGGTGATGCTAACGCCGTGCCACGCTAGGAGCCCCCCCCACCGGGACGCCACTCCCGCGACAAGGGCCGTGCACCCCCGCCGCTCCCCGACATACCCCCCAGCAACCCAGCTGCCCCCAGCAAACTCGCGCGGACGCCGCCGCGGCTGACACTGCCAGGGCGCTGCTGCTGCTGCTGCTGCTGCTGGCGGAACACACCTCCCCCGTTGCCGCTGGTTTGCGCGTAATACTTGCACAGCATTATGTTGTTTAGGCGAGGCGTCTCGAAAAGGTTGAGGTACCTGCGGGCGCACGTGTGCGCGCGCGTGTGTGTATGCGTGCGGCCGATGGAAGGTATGATGGTAAAAAGGCGGGGACAGCGGGGACAGCGGGGGAAGGGAAGGGTTTTTTGCCGAAGGCTGTGGTAGCGCGGGAGGCGAAGACACCTAACATCCCAACCAGGAGGTAGACCCAAAAATTCCATTTCCTAGCATCTCCTGAGCTCTTGAGCGGACAAAGCAGAGGGTCATGCTGCTACCACAGCGCGGGCAATGTGACGAACGACAAGAAGAGGGTAGCTGGCCCCAAGGGAGGGAGGGGGCCACAACGACCACCGTCCCTGAAAGATTGGCGAAAGATTGGTGTTGGCGGAGCAGCAGCAGCAGCAGCAGCACTAGCAGGTGTTACTAGGTGCTATGTACGATAGCCTTCACGGCTTGCTGTACAGTTGCGTTCCAGGTGCCGGGTACGACAGGGCGAGGCGGACCGGGGCTGCCAAGCTAGGGCTTACACTACTGAAGAAATGGCAAGCCGTACGGCTGCCGTACGTAACTTAAGTCAGAGACTATACTCGCTTCACTCCTTTATACTATACTCCGCATATAAGCTACAATGTTTGCAAGATGTGTGCAGATGTGTGTATGTCTGTATATGTGTGTATGTGTGCATATGTGTGCATGTCTGTATATGTGTGTATGTCTGTATATGTGTGAGCGTGTGTATGGGGGGTTCCGTATGGAAGACGTGGGGACGCTTGCACTGCTAAACATCAACTTTTCAGTGGTCCCGACGTTTTGCCATCATTCTAATGATGCTAACCGCTTTTTCCCCAGTACGGCGTAAGTTAGTTAGCACCACACAAATGTCTAACTGAATCGGCTTTTGGTTTTGGATTACGTCAGAGCTACTGTTTCTGCTCTACTCGGTTGCCTATCCAAGAACCAAGACATGTAAATTACGCCATCAACCGCTAACTGCCAACTGCCAACCTCCATACCTTCATTCCCCCAACCGCAATAACCTCCTCATTCTCTAAAACTACACTCTTCTTCACCAAGTCTGCGTTTATAACTCCTAAATATTTACACTCACCACCCAACCATACAACCACTCGCCACCCTTTCCCACAACACAACTCTTCCGTACATCCCCATATACACACACACACACACTCAACACTGCCACATGCACGCACGCACAAACACACATACCTGGCGGGGTCCTCTTCACATGGAAAAACACGTTCCCAGCTACCCTTCCTAGCCATCTCCGCCTCCGCCTCCAACACAACCTCAGGAAGCTCCGCCGGGTTTAGAGCTGCAGAGTACGACAGCGTACGACAATAAACGTGTCGTCATGACAACAGCATGTACAACGGGCACCAAACAGCGGCAGCGTGTAAGCACGACAGTACGACATGTACGGGATGAGCAAGTACAACAACGATGACGATGGCGCAAATCGGGTTTTTGTGTTTGTTTCGTCCAGGATCCGATTCTGGCGCTGTCGTACCCTGACACACACAAACGCACATCTGCCTTCGGTTAAAAGATTAGCGGAAAAAACCCTAACCCTGAGACCCACCGGTGAAGTCAATGGAATCTAGCTCATGCAGAGATTTAGGTTGCACCACCGCATTGCTGCCAGGACCACCGCCGCCGCCGCCGCCGCCGCCGCCGCTGGCAGCTGAGGTTGACTGCCCAAAGGAAGGCTGTGCGCCCAGCAGGCTGTTGGGAGTTGGAGGAGCTTCCTCGTCAGCAGCGGCGGCGGCGGCGCCGCCAGCGGCCGTACTGCGTGCCGTGGGGTTGGTTGCCGCTATCGGAAGCCCCGTCAGACGCGCCTGGCGCTTCGCCTCCGCTGCTTTCTCGTATACCTACAGACGTACACGGCATATGTTGTAGTGTGACGTACCCCGCAGAGGCCCCCTCGGAGGCGGGGGGGGAAACCCCCGGCAGGGGCTGGGCAAGGGAGGGAAGGTGAGAGGGGGGACAATGGCCCCGGGAGGACATCCCCGTGCCTTGTGTTGCATTTTTTCTGTGTTTGTGTGTGTATGTGTGTATGTGTGTATGTGTGTATGTGAGTATGTGAGTGAGTGTGAATGATTATGTGTGTATGTGTGTGTGAGTGTGTGTATGTGTGTATGCATGTGTGTGTGTGTGATTTTCTAACCTGGACTGTTACGTGGTCCTAGCGGTCCTAATCACGTCAAACGTCGGCGTCAGGACAGATAATGGCCGCTGCAGTAGCAGCAGTAGCAGCAGCAGCAGTAGCGGTCCGCCAATGTCGAGTCGCCACCATCCCTAAGGCGCCTTCCCCCCACAAACACATACACAGAAACACATTTCTTTTCCCCCCCCACCCGCGTCACAGCCATGTACTAGCGCCAATGCTACACAAACGCCACATTTCATAATTCTTTCCTTTTGCATTACCCCACCCCTTCCCAACCCCTCTAATCCTCAAGATCTTGTCCAACACGACAAGGTAATGTACGGCACGGCACGTCGTACCTCCACGTCATACGGCACAGGCCCAATAAGGTGCATGAGCTCCGAAACCATGGAGCACTTGACCCTCATATCCAGTCCGCTGTCAGCCGCCAGGGAGGGGCAGGTGTTGGCCTCGATGAGCCAGGCACGGAAAACATCCGTTAGCATGATGTCGAAACCCCACACCTACAAGATAAAAATAAAATGTCAGTAAAATGTGAATACAAAATGCCATTTCAAAATGTAAATATAAAATGTAAATATAATGTAAATATAATGTAAATATAAAATGTGAACATAGAATTTAAATAAAACATGTAAGTAAAATGTAAGTAAATCCAATTAAATTGAATTGGAGGAAATGTGGCGAGAGTGCGGTAGGAGGAGCGGGCGGGGCGGGGATCATCGTACGGAAATGCCCCCCGAGAAACAGAGGGAGGAGAAGGAAGGAAGAAAGAAAGGAAACCCGGCCCTGGTGGGGGGACAGTGTTGGGCCCCTCACCTCAAAGCAGTTGTTGCGGTGCGGTACCTTCATTTTAAACTCGGTGTTCATCCTCGGCTCCGCGGCTATCACGGCCGCCGCCACGATATCACACACCTGTAGGGGGTTGGGGGAGGAGTGGAGGTTGGAGATGGGGGTGGTGGGGGATGGGGATGGGGATGGGGAGAACGCCGCTGTGTTTTGGGCTGGTGGTTTTTGGGTGCCGGTGGCGGTAGTAAGGAGAATGGTAAGTGGGGTGCAAAGGTGAACTTTTTAATGCAAGACAAAATTAACTAAAACAATCACATTTCATCATAACTGCAAATGACATCGCCAAAATTGACATGGTATCCGTGACGGGGTGGTTTCGGAGCCGGGTGGAAAAGGAGGCGAGGAGGCGGTGTTACGGAAGAGACACGATATCTTCCCCGCACCGCGACGCACAAACCCACACCACCTGCCCTTCCCACCCCCACGTCCCCCCCACCTGCCTCCACACCACACCCCAGCCGGGCCCTATGCCCCGGCTCTCCAGGAAGTGTCTTAGCCCGGACAAACTCCACTTGCTGCCCTCACACTCGGTCGCGGGGTCGACAGGGTGACTACTGCCGCTGCTGCTGCTACTGCCGCTGCTGTAGTGCTGCTGTTGCTGCTGCTGCTGATGATGGGGAGGAGGAGGAGGAGGAGAAGAGGAAGGGTTTGCGGAGAAGGCGCAGGAGGAAGAGGAGGCCAGGGAGGAGGAGGGGGGCGGCGGCGGCGCCGCCGCCACTGGCGCAGCGCCAACGGTGGCGGCGGAGGCTTCGTCCCCGCCGCTGTTACATGCGCCTTCCGGCACCGCCGGTTCTTGTTGTTCTGGTTGTGGTTGAGGCGGTTGGTGGGGTTGCGGCAGTAGCGCTTGTGTTTTAACGAACTTGGCGGACTTTTTATTGACCGAGTAGTTGGTGAGGTGCACGCAGCGTTTGCTGCATGGGAAAGGAGGGGGGGAGGGCTTGCGGAGCAAGTGGGGGACGACGAACCACGACGAACGAGTGAAGCTGATGGCAAGGGTGGCCTGATACAGCAGAAGTAAGGAAGCAACAACTAACCAGTTGCGGCTTGTGAAGAAGAAGGCGTCTTCGCGTTGATGTTAGTAGTAGTCATGAAAAGATAGCGGAAAACTACCTACCTAGCCGCAAAGTCTAAAATAAAATGCGAAAAGGATACAAGAAAAAACATCTCGTAGTACTCTAAAGATTCTTAAGGTAAATGCAAAAGCGGCGGAGAGCTAAACACACCGTAACAGCTGACATGAGTTGAAGGAAAGATGTGACGTTAGCTGAGAAAACCATTTTACGCTGGCCTGGCGCTGGAAGTATGGAGCAAAAGAAAACACTGGCTGGTTGGCTCACTGCTAATAAGCTTTCTAGTAAACATGCAAGTGCTCCTCCCAAGCCCACCCACCCACCTAACACGCCCCAAGCAAGTTGGGGGGGGGGGGTAAAGAGATGTGGCAGATGTACGACACGCTGGAGCTTCCCCTTCCTTTCCCGCTTCCCCCCCTCCCCCCTACCCCTCTCACGTCAAATCGGCCTTGTCCGCGGAGTACGGCTCCGTAGCGAGTCGTGCAAGCCCGTCCGGGAAGACGTACAGCCGCAGGGGGTCGAGACACGTGGCGGCCGCATACACACGCATGTCGAACTTGAACCTGTACGACAGGTTTTTTGAGGGGGCCAGTCGCTCAGGAGGGGGGAAAACCGCTGTCGTACAACCTTGCCAGCCCCCTCCGCTCGCGATGCTCCCGGCTTCTTCTCCCCCTTTGTCAAACCCGCACCTAGCCATTTCCCCCCTTCCCTCATTGCCGTCCCCCCCCACCCCCTCCTCGCGCCCCCACGCCCCTATTTGTGTGTGTTTTTCTGATTTCCTCCCGCCCCCCTTTCCCCCCCAAGCTCTCACCCGTTAAGTAGCAGGGGGTTAGCGATGTAATGCTGTACGAGCATGTCCTTGGCATCGCGTGATATGGCATCAGGCCGGGTGACCATCCGAATACCGCGACCCCGCGACGAGTTCGTTGGCTGGACGTTGAGGTAGTTGGGTTGGTTTCGGGGTGGTTAGCAACGAAACGGAGGAATAATGTGAGACTGCGAGGAGAAAAAGACTGAATCATTGTTGTATCGATCCCGCATACCTCTCCCCCACCCCCTGCCCCTGCTGCCCCAGGGAATCCACATCGCCCGGCAGCACCCCACTGGGACACCCACTGCTTGCAACTATATACTCACACTCCGGAGGCGACCGCCATTTTTTACCCTAAAACCCTGAAAAACCTACCCACACTCGTACTATGCCGTACCTTTTGGATGTACAACCGGTCCGGAAACCGTTCCACGTCAGCCTTGAACTCTTCGTAGTCGCGTGGCATGATGTAAAACCGGGGGACGATGTCAAAGGCCTCGGCGGCTGGGCCACGTGCACGGCGGCGGGCGTTATACACATTGCGGTACAGGTGTCCCTTGTGGCCTAACTCCCACGTGCCTGGAGTGTTGGCAGTTGGCAGTTGGGAGTTGGGGGTTGGCAGTTGGGGGTTGGCAGTTGGGGGTTAAGCGGGGTTTGGGCATCGAAGAGGAAAGGAGTTCAGGGACTCTGCCCTACGATCATGGTATGAATGCCAAGGACAGGGGAAGTTGTGTATGTGCCGTACATTCCTGCAACCCGCGCCGTCCCCGCCAGCACCCGGCCACTTCCCCTCTCCAACGCACCAACGCAAACAAACGTACGGCATTTTCGGTTGTTCCTGGGGGTTGTGTCCTCGACTTCAACGCTTTTAACAGAAAATCATCGTTTCATGCCATGCAAGTACAAGGATAAAACTTTTATAAGCACGAAAGAAATATTATAGGCGGGTGTTTGCGAGGCATACACCGTGCCTGGCACGTTTTCCCCCCCCCAAAGTTAACCCCAAGCTTACCGGGAAAATGGTTGACCCTCTGAAAGCTGTGTAACTTGGCCAGCGCCGGAGCATCTAGAATACCCCCCCATTGTACGATCCACCGCTTGCCCTTGCGTGTCGGCCGTAACCCCGCCTCCCGGAATGCCGTACGTACGGGCGTGTTGGCCACGCCGCCGTACTTGACGTACAGCGTGGGGCTCAGCAGCGGCTGTAGCCCGCGGGCGTGCTTTTCCGCCGCCGACTTCACGAAAGCGATGGTGGGGCACGTGCCGGGGAAAGCGGGCGGCTGAATGTACGGAAACGCGCGGCCCTTTTCATCGGTCGGAATTTCGTCCGAACGCTGCTGGGGGTCGTACGGCGCAGCGGTCATCTCCGCCAAGGCTAGGACGGCAGGATGCAGCGGCCGGTGTGGGGTGGCGGAGCCGCCGCCAGTCTTGCGGCCACGGCCTGTTGATGCACCGGCACGCTTGCGGCCGGCGGCGGCGGCGGCGGCGGCGGTGGCGGTGGGGGCTGTGGCGCCGCAAGCACCGGAAATGAACGACGCGCCGCCAGGAGATGGCGGGGATGTCAGTGCCAGTGTCGCAAGGAGGGCCAGGGCCTGTACGGCGGTCCTTTCCGTTGCGCTGCTGCCGCCGCCGCCGCTTCTGCCTGCAGCCCGGTAGCAGCTGGCACTGCTACTGCTCCGGCTCAAGCGCGGCCCAGGAACTTTACCGCCGCTACTGCGGCATTCAAGCCTCGTCGCATCGCGGGGATTGCTGGCGGCGCGGCGATGCCCCGCCGCTGCCGTCACCTCTTCAGAGGCGCCGCCCATCACCTGAGCGCCGCCGTCCCCAGCTGCTGGCATGTTGTCCAGGCTTTGGCCGCGGCCCGGCGGCGGCTTTAGATCCGGTGAAAGGAGCATGTCGTACGCCGACCAAGCGGACGATGCTGTACCGGGCCGCGACCCGGCCTCTGACGCGGAGTTCTCCCTCAAGCCATCGCTGATTCTGCCGTACAAGCTTGTCGCCGCCGCCGCTATGGAGGAGGCATCAAAGCTGCTGCGACGTCGCAGTGCGGCGGCGGCGCCGCCGCCGCCTGGCGGCGGCGGCGCCGCTGGCGGTCGGCCGCTAGGAGGCCGCTGCAGCGGCCATGGCACGGGACGCTGTTGCTGCTGCCGGTGCGGCGGTGTCGGAGTCGCCCGCCCCTTCTGCCCCACCACCGTTGCCGCCGCCGCTGCCCGTACTGCATGCACATTTGCTGTACTCCGTACTCCGCGTCCTGACCCAACACGCCAAGGCCGAAGCTCTGCGTCGTCCAGACGCCCGCCGCCGGCCTCGTCGTATCTTTGTCCGTACCTGCCGGGCCGCCCCGCCGCCACCCTCACGTCGTCCTCGCCACCCTCCTCCTCATCATCGTCCTCATCGTCGCCACCCCCCTCCTCCACGCTTAACACGTCACCCTCGTACATGCCAAAAAAATCCAACGCAGAATCGTCCGTACCGCTGGCGGACGATCGTACGATATGCCGTGGTACGGGAGAGTATACTCGCGCCGGAAGTCCACATGATGAAGCGGATGAGGAGGTAGCTGGCGGCGCCGTCGGTTGTAGAACAACGGCCTGCAGCCGTGACGTCGCTGCGGCGGCGGCGTCGCGGCCAGCGCCAGCTGGCGGCGGCGCTGCCGTACCCGCGGCCGCGCCAGTACTTAGAACCGCGAGCGCGGTTTGCATGCTCACTGGCATTGGCGGCGGCTGCGATGGCGACTCGCCGTACATCCCGTCACGACGTTTACCCTGGGGTGATGGAGACCTTAGGTCGACTGACTCGCCGCGAGAACAGATCCCGCCGCCGCCGCCGCCGCTGCCGCTGCGGTCAAGAGGGACTTCGAAGTGGCTGCGAGGGGCCCCGGCGGGCCCTGCTCCAAGGTCAGGGCCGCGGGCTCCGCCGCTGCCACCACCGCTGCTGCTTGCACTGCCGCCGCCGCCGCCGCCGCCGGCACCTGAGCCGTGCGTCCGTGTCGAGTTTGGCGATTGCACCGCTTTCGCCACCGCCCTGATCGCCGCAGCCGCTGCTGCCTCCATCGCCGCCGTCATCGGCTGCATGAGGTCTTCGGGATGGCAGCCGTGCATCGAGACACCTGCTGCCGTCGCCGTCGCCGCCGTCGCGCTCGAGCCTGCAACACCGTTTGGCCTTTGCAGTAGCGATGCGGCTGTGCTGGCCATCGAACGAGCGCGGAGAGACATGGCGTCGGTTGCGCCACGTGACGCAGCAGAGTACGGCGCGTACGGCATGTTATCGTTCGAGGCGTCCTGCCGCTGCCTCGCGGAGCCCCGTGACGGCGGCCTGCTGCCTTGACCATTCGTACTCGTGTATGGCGGCTCCGGCAGCGTGGGCCCCGTCGAGGGGCCCCGTCGTCCGGCAGACCTTGCGCCTTGCCGGGGTAGCAATGGATTGTACGGATTAGGCCGCGCTGTCGCGGATGTCCCGACGGCGCCGCCGGCGGACAAGGAAGCGGCGGCGCCTTGTACGGCGGCCTGGCCAGCGGTCGCACGAGCCACCGTGAAGCCCCCAGGAGCAGCTGGGCGAATGTGGGGGGGGCGTTGACCCCCTGGTTGCGGGGGACCCCCCACCATCGGATCACAGGATGGCTGCACGGGGCCGCGGGTGCAGCCGGGGGAGAGCACGGTCATGGCATTGCTAGCTGCTGGGCCGCTTGCGCGAGCCCCTGGCGAGGCGCTCGCTGCGGAGTTGTTCCCCCCGTTCAGCACTGAGAGCAGGAGCGCGGAATAGGGCTGATGCACGCAAGCCGCGTGGCTGTCCGCAGGTCCGGGTGGCTTGTAGCTGTTCGGTGGCTTCCATTGCACTCCTGAGCTTGCGGGCTGAGCGGGGGAGCTCGTTCCCGGGCCCGCAGGTACGCCTCGCAGGTCCAGGTGCAGGACGCCGTTCCCGCGTCTAAGTCTTTGTGGAGATGGTGGACCACTGAATGAAGATTGGCCATTGCCAGCGGTGTAAGCCGCGTCTAGTACCCATTGCGCCTGAGGCATAGGATGGACCCTCCAGTTCGGCACAATGCATGTATTGACGAAGCTCAGCTGAGAAACGTATCGATTTATGGACTAAAGCGATGTCAGGTAAAGCGGATGAGACATAGTCAAGGGGTTAACCCTCGCGGGGATGCATAAAAACAGACTTGCCGGTGCAGAAGAATTAGCAGAAAGCCGATCTGCATCATGTTTATTTGTGATTAAAGTATAGAAGTTCGCTATTGTAAGCTAATGCGAGGCTGAAACTGTAAAAGGATTGACGTCGGACTACAAAGCGGGTTTCCTCAAAACGCGAATTGTCGTGTGACACAGATGAAGCTTTGTAAGCATAGGATATGCTTGGGTTGACAAAACATGCAGAATATCTGAAGGACCCGTGGGACACGTTACAAAAGGTTAGGGATATTATAATGGACCCAGCGGACTACCTCTCCATGGATAACACTCTGTTATACGACCAGTACAAGCAGCTTTTACAAATGTCCATTCGTTGAGGTGTGCATCGTAGCCGCTTCGTAGTTTAGGTGCTGGCAATCCAATCTCCTCTTTGCGCCGAGGCTTTATCGGTCTTCCTTTCACTGCATCTCCAACAGCCGGACATGCAGAGACGCCAAACCAGTTACGGGGAGCACTTGTCGAAATTGGACACGAGCGGCGCACGAGCCCGACTGACAAAGGCCTTCCCAGTTCGGAACCCTTTCAAACTTGCAGTCCCTGCAGTCCGTAAACAATCCTATCACAGCGGACCTCATGAAAGAGATCGTCGTCGCACATCGCATCCCATGTTGTATGTCTGAGCCGAAGGCCTAAAGCCGAACCGCGCAAAACAGCTGCGACATTGGCTACTGCCTGCACACACTGTTCTACACAAAAGAGGGGGGTCCTTGTGAAGCAGCTGGCCGCGTTTCCAAGGCCCGTATGATTTTGGAATGTAAGGTGTATGATTACTTTTGCGCGTAATAGAATGTGGCCCGGCTGGAGATTAAAGCAGTGCAGTGGCATATTGGAATGTGAGAATAGCTTCGAAGCAGTTTAGTGGAAGGTGTTTACAGGTCGTCTAGTGCACGTCGCATTGTACATGCAGTCATGTCGTTGCGCGCGCGTATGCAACAACACCAGGTAGCTCAACCAGAATAACAAGCAGAGTACCAAAGCAACAGCGCGTGTACAGGACACGTCGCGTCTGTCCTTTGCTATGATGTAGGAACGAAGAAGAAGGCGTAGGTTCAATTTTCCTATCGCGCGTGGAAGGCCATGCCAGAACAGGCAACATGAAGGGTGAACTCGCACGCTACCAACTTGCACCCGAGCACGCGACATAGAAAGGAGCGCAGCGGGCCCCCCCCTTTCCCCCAACACTCACGCAATAGACCATCCCAAGCGCTGCTGTCCGTATGGGCAGCAGCCGCCGTTTTCACACGAGTTAAGGTCGGACATGTATGCACCGTGAATGAAACCTTAAGTGCGATCGTGCCCAAATACAACAGCACTGCTCAACGTCCAGAAGGCTAGCGCTGAAATCGTCGGACCCTATCCGTCAAGCGTCAAGTGTCCAGTTGCTGTGTGGGCTATGCGAGCGCCCTTGCTGCCCATTGCTTGCTTGCGCCAGCTGCCGTCCCCCCTGCCCGCTTTCCAGCTGCCCGGCCATGTGGCCACAGGGTCCGTATCTGTCACTCCCCGCCCCTGCATGCCTCCACTTCCGCCCCGCCATCCCGCCAACCTCACATCCACCCTCCCGCCCTCCATGACCAGGCCTGCATGGTGCAGTAGGCGAGGCGGTGCCATTGTACAGGTATCTGATCCTCTGCTTCTGCATTATGGCAGGCTGTTGTAGTACAGGGATGTACATGATGCATGTTATGCAGTGGTTGCAGGCTGTGGGGGAAGCGTATGCTCGGGGGATCTGCCTGGTGTGCTCCTAGATAGGCCACAAGCCTTGTACAGGCTGTGCAACCTACCTGGGATGTGCTGGATTGACCAGGAGTTCATGGTGCAGACGGCGAGCCAGCGTCTTATACAGGCGTCTGCCCTCTGCCGCTGCATTCCGGCAGGCTATTGTGTAAACGGTTGCGTGGTGGTGCGGCAACATGCAGGATGGAAACAGAATCGTGCTCACGGACTAAGAGTTGCTGTCGTGTGCTGCAGGTATGCACCAATGCGCCAGCGGGATGCAGAGTGCCTCCAACCAGGCGTATGCTTTTCGGCAGCCACGCAGCTGGCCGAAGCCATCTACACCATGGCTACGAAGTACTTTCTGTGCATGGCAGCGCTCAGGCAAGTTGATGCGCAATGTAAGTAGGGCATCCTAGGCATGTTTGGTGGGCTGAGATGGCATGGCGGCATGGTTTGAAGCTGCTGCATGCACCTTTTATGCTCATGGTTGCAGGGAGAAGCTGGTGACACCAAAGGCTGCATGCTATCTGCTGGGCGGCACACCTTTCAACCTGGTGGCACGTACAAGCAATGAAGGGGTGCAGCTGCACTTGGATGGAGGAGACGGGCCGTTGTCAGTGATTCTGTGGTTGCCGGCTGGGTGCGGGGCCCTGCAAGGCGGGCCCTTTTGTGTGCCTAGTCTAGGCCTGCAGCTGCTGCCCCTCAACATGACCCTGGTGGTGCTGGCAGCTGGCGCTTTGGAGCACGGCACCATCGCGCCAGTGGTTCCGCTCGGCAGTGAGGCAGTTCAGATGGGCTTGTCTGCATTTGTGCGGCCCTGGGACGTGCAGCAGCTGTTGGTGCGCGCAATAAAGGCTGGCGGGTCCCAGGAGCTGCAAGCCATGCAGGTGCAGGTGCAGGAGCGGCTAATGCAGGCAAAGACTGTTTGCAGCCGTGCTGCGGTGCACGAGGCTGCCAAGGAGGAGCGTGCAGCTGTGGATGCACTGCCGGGTGGCACTGCTGTGGACGGGTTGTTTGTGGGGTGGCAGGCACCTAGTGCGGCGGTCGGGCTGCAACGTGACAACTTCCTTACGTGGCGCATGTACTGATGTAGGCAGGGACAGTCTGCACGTTGGTTACATAATGATGCCTGTCTGAATGTGCACATAGTGATGCATCTGTCTACATGCCGAGGTGCTCTGCAAATGGCAAGGCATCAGTGGTGCCCATGTAGGGTACCCGCTGGCGGCTCGGTTCCACCGGAGGGTGCAAGGTTGGGCTGTCTGGCTGACCCACAGGGTGCACCTGCATGAGGTCTGTTTCCTGCGGATTTCGAGTGGTGTTCACAGCTGGCTGCGATGGCCCGGCGGCTGGTGCTGTTGTGTTAGATATGGGATGTGTTGTCCATGGCAAAACGACGGGGTTGAACAAGCTTGGTGACAGGGAGCCGATGACCTTGATCAGGCGGCTCTCCGTGACACGCGACAGCATGACGTACAGCAGTCCCGGCGTGAAAGCATTCCGGGCATGGATGATGGTGTGTGTGGCGAGGGTCGCACCCTGCATACAGCATGAGCAATGCAGGTGGGATTGTGGGGGTGCGAATGGCGCGGTTAGCAGTGGGTGTTTGGACGAGTTGTCACGACATTTTAGCGTCACGTTCATTTTACCGTCTTTTATAATCGTCTTAGGTTATAATCGGTGTGAATACGCGAATTTCGTGTATTATCGTGTAAGGTGTTTGGTTCTTATCTTACACTTCGCTGATGGACTTATGGACGAGACGAGAATGTACGCTCGTTCGCGTATGTTTATGTACTTTACTTGTTAATTGTTTATTTCTTGTGTGAATGTTCTGTCACACGGGTTATAAGGTGTTTCACTTTTGTCATTTGTGGACTATACGTCGTGGTCGTACTCGAGGCTTATCTTTTGAGGGCCTCCTGTGATCGACATCGTGACTTCGGTATTTATAGCCGGCAGCGAGCTTGGAAAAGTCGCTTTACGGCTCATGATCGGAACATTGTAAAGTTCTCTGAGCTAGACAACAAGCCCTGTGCGGACCTCCCTTTTCGTAAGCCGCATAAGTAACTTCCTTCCACCAGCCGAACTCCTGTGTGGGCCACTCAACGCCCATATCCTTCACGCCGGGCAGACTCAGTGGGTAAGGTAAATCTTTGCCGCTGTTGATTAATTGCCTGGAGGGAACTCTGGCCCCTTGCGCAGGTTGCCATTTGTTTAGTGTCACTACTTGCCCTTTTTGTCGTCAAGTCAGCACTTCAAGCTACCTGCAGGACTTCGCCAAGCCACCCTGCATTCCATAGCCGTAACCCTAAGTCTGCCGTACGCACGTGTTTTGTTCGGTGCTACAGTCATGTGACGCGACAGAGTGTGGACATGTGGCTGTCCATGCATGTAAGGCCAGGAAACTTGCAGCAACTGCAGCACACACCTGTGCACGGTGTGTTGTTATTGCCCATGCAAGACATAGGGGGAAGGTGGACTTGAAGTATCGGATACCGTTGAGGATCTTATAGCGCGTGACACTGTGCCCCAGCGTGATGGTCTTCCCGGTGGTAGCTAGCAGGACCTTGACTTTGTCAACATGGCCATCTGCATCGAACTCAAGGTCAGCCACAGTGCCAGTAGCGCCATTGGCGGCTCCGCGGGCCAGGGAGACATTGTCGGTTAGGCTGACGCGCGCGCCGACAGCCACGCATGGCAGCATCCGAAATGTGGGCTCTTGGAGCCATTGGTCCAGGGCCAGCATGGCGTCTGGGGCAGTGATGTTGTGGGACAAGGGACAGGGGCATACTTCACCGAGAGTGGTGCCTTCCAGGCGCCACAGAATGGCGAGGTTGTGCTGCAGCACGTCCTCCCGATGGGTACACAGCACCGTGGTGTCTGCGTCACATGTGGCCGCCACCTGTGACTCGGTGATGAAGTGCATGTTGTCCGGTGAGCAAACCCCAAACACAGCATCCAGCTCCGCCTGGGTGGGCGCGTGCTGGCGGATGATGTCAAGCAGGCTGCTGTATGCCGGGTCCTTTGCATGCCGTACTGAGACACTCAGGTTTAGACGTGTGGCGGTGTGCCAATAGGGCGAGGCTGAGATGTGGCATCGTCGGCACACCACTGTGGCAGCGGGTTCATCCTCATGCGTGCGCTGATGCTTGCAGACAGGCGCCAGCTGTGGAGGTGCAAGTGAGGGGGATGGGGAGAAGGGTGGAAGAGAGAGTGGGTGAGGGGGGGCCAGTTGCTGGCCATTGACAAGGGGAAGCATGCGACAAGCAGTGTAAGCACTGTAAGTGTGGAGCCTGTGCACCTTCATGCCAGCAATTCGCAAACGGAAGGACGGTGAAAATTGTGCACCTGTGCATCATCGCCAACTAGGATGATGAGCTTCTTGCGCAGCATGGCCTCGATGGACGGCTCTTTGCTGGCATGCCACAATGTGATGAGGATGTGCATCAAGTTCTCTGCAGTCATCATGGAGAACTCATCCAGGATGAGGATGTCTGCTGCCTGCAGCACTTGTACCCGCACATCTGCCGCATGTAGGCTGTGGGCCGGTGCTGCTGGCTGACAGGCAGGTTGAAGGCGGTATGGTTGGTGGTCGCAAACTCGCTCAAGTGGACAGCAGCTGCCCCTGTGCTGGCAGACAGGTGCACCGCCTTCCCTGCAGCCCGCAGCAGTCGTGTGAGCTTCTTGGTCACAAATGTTTTGCCACAGCCCGGACTGCCGCTCAGCACCACAATGCCAGCCTGCTGCACCATGATAGCAGTGACAGCTGTTTCCTGCTGTGGTGTGAATGGCAACTCATCCAAGTCACTGAACTCTGCAGCCAAGGCAGCCAACCGTGCTTGCAGTGCCCGCTGGTCACGGTTCTCCTGGACCATGGGTTGCCTCTCGGGGGTGGCACGAGGGGCAGGCATGGGCAGGTCGCCACCAGCGAGGGTATCAAGGAGCTCATCACCAAGGAGGTCCAGTCCTTCATCTGGGCTGTACTTTGCTAGCAAGGTGGCCAGCAAGGCATGCCGCCTGTCGCTTTCGTACAAGTGGTACTCACCATAGCTGCAGGCGTGGCAGTGGGACAAGGACATGGGAGAGGCATGTGCATCACATGAGGATGAGGAATGGGCTAAAGGATGGCTGTGTGGCAGTCTGTGGCAGCACTCACGCCTGCACATAGCGCTCCAAGTCTGCCATATCCTTGACCAGCTCGCGTAGTTGGCATTCCTCGAAGTATGTCTGCGACGCGTTCTGTGGCGACAGCAGGCATCTTTCATGGCGGAACGGCACTTGCTTGAGCAGCAGGTTGTAGAAGAAGCCCTCTGGGTTATAAGCGGGGTTGACATCAGTGAAGCACACCAAGCGTGGCTCCACCATCCGAAACACATGCTGGCCATTGGTAGTGTGGCCGCAGAAGATGCCACCTCGTGGGCACCCGTCGCCATCATACACTCGGTACTTTGTGAAGTAATCGTAGAAGGCAACATCTTCCAAGCATGCAGGACGGAGCGTGTAAATGTCCACAGGTGGCATGCTGAGGTGCAGATGGCCATGTGTCCTGCCGATGGGGCCAGTCTGCAGCACGCGCCATGTTCGGCTCGTGGGTGGTGACGAGTCAATGTACTGCACGCCAACTGACATGGTCACCTGTCGGCACGTGCGGTATGGCAGCACAGATGATGAGGACACCGGTGAGATGATGCTGCAGAACAGAAAGGCACATTGTGCATGGCTGGTACTTACTGTGTGAATGTTGGCCGCAGTCAGGTATGCCAGCATGGGGCTGATGACTGTGGCCGCCAGGTATGCTGATGCGAGGCGCACGAAGTAGTCACGCCCTGCTGCACCCGTGCTGCTGTCCGCCGGCACGCCCAGTGCCATGCGTGACACAGCAGTGAGGTCCACATTCCCCATTGGCTCCGTCTGCAAGTAGCATGCAGACAGGGCACCATTGCATGCATGTCAGTGCCATGGCAACAATCAGGTGTCCTTGCGTCAAGGCACAGGAAGCCACCACTGCAGCCTGGCGATGGGGTGCAGTGGTGCATCCCGGAATCAGCACACCATGTGCACGCACCTTCATGGCGTACTTGAGCACGTAGAATGACCAGGTCGCTGAGTTGATCCGCTGTATATTCATGTGGGCACCCCACAGCAGTGCCAGCGTGGGGTGGTACGGGACCACATTCCGATGCACCCACGATGGCCGGTAGTATTGGTAGCGCAAGGTCGCGGGGTCGATGGCAGGAGTGCACTCTCGGTATGGTGCCCATGGGAACTTGTACTTGCATACACCAGATGCACAGCAGCCGGCATGGCCGCTAGACGAGCAAGTGTGCATCTGCTTGCGCAAAACATGATTAAACAGGTCATGCTGGCATGGCTCATTGGGCTGCTGCCAGTACTCTGCTGTGTAGGGGCACAATGGATGGCTATCATCCCCACGGTACACAGCAGGTACACAGGCGACAATCTCCGATGCTACCCAGTCCACATCCTCTGGGTGCACCCACAGCACAATGTGTGCATGCAGGCTGTGCCGGTTCTGAACCTCATACCGCACCACCCAGTTGGTGACGCGGCCAAGGGCCCCGCCATCCTGGACTGCCCCCCGGCCTGCCTTCAGAACGTCAGTCATGAAGGACTGCACGCGCTTGTGGGTGATGAATGCGTTCTCAGCTGGGGCGTCTTGCCATGTGAAGCCAGCACAGAAGCTGCAAGCAAAAGACAACAGCACAGCACAGCCAGAGCAGTGCATTGATGGGTGATGGGTGACTGCTTTCCATGCTGGGCAGGGACAGGAGGCAGACGGCACCATTCAAGGAAGCTTGCCAAGTGATGCAGATTAAAATGTGTGCAACTTACTCCTGCAGCTTTTGCTCCAGCGATTGGACTTCGGGCCAGCGTGTGGCAGACACTTCATCGGTTATAAGCTTGAGGAAGAATGACGGCATGCCAAAGCAGTCCACCATGCACAGCAAGTCTTGGAGGTTGCTGCGGTGCCATGCAGGCGTGTTGGGCAACGTTGCCGGCAGCTTGTGCTTGAGAATGTGACAGATGGCATCCTCATCGCTTGCGTTGGGGTTCCGGGACTTGTAGTCGAGGAGCGCCCTCTCAAGCACAGCCTGTACATGCAGGTGGGCATGATGGTCATGTCTTGAGGTTGTACATGCATGATGTTGCTCGGAACCTGCAAATTGTAGCAGCTGGGCAGAATCCGTGTCCAACAACCCAGCATGCATCATGTGCAGTACACCAGCATCTATGCTATGCACTCACCTCTGTATTCTGCTCTTGCAGCCGGGCACTCTGGTGAAGCACATACATGAGCAGCAAGTATGGCTTGCACAATGTCCACACACTGAAGAGGCACTTGGCACAGTATGCTAAGTACTTGACCAAGGTCGTGCCGCCCATAAATGCGCCAACACCAAAGGGAAACAGATAGGGGAACATGGCCATCTCCGCAGACAAGCCAAACTGATAGTCCAGTGGGGTCCCGTCCGCGGACACAGCCAGGTTGAGTTCGGGTAGAGTGGGCGCTCATGGAACCAATGTTCCCGCAGTGTACATCACGGGTGCATGCTTTGTGGCTGCACGCTGGATGGCAGGCACCACCACCGATATGAGTGAGCGAGCTGCCTCTGCTGCTTCCAGGGTGGCCAGCGCAAGAGGTTTGCAGGCTTGCTCACTGGCGACAAATGATTGCACATCAGCTGGACAAAGGTATGGCAATGGGTGATTGGGCGGGACTTGTTCAGCAACGGTGAGGAACTCCCTGACGAGCGGGTTGTGCTGCACACTCCATCCCAGCACCTCCTGCAGTGCCGGGGGCAGCATGTTGACGCGGCGCGTGGAGTCGCGTGCCCAATCCAAGACCAGTGCCTCCATGCAATGCTGCTGCCGAAGCTTGCCAGCAACAAATCCAAAGGCTGCTGAAAAAAAGCCAAGTCCAACATCCACCAGGCCTATCCGAAGTTGGTCGATGGCGTCCAAGGACATGATGGCCTTGGTATAGTCAGGTGGATGGAAGACCAGATACTCTGCTCGCTCATTGCCACTGTTCGCTGGATGCAATGGAGCACAGTGCGGACACAGGTGCCACAGGCCTTCAGGTGTGGTTGTGCTGCCAGCATGCAAGCTGTTGTGGAATGAGTATGGCGCAATGCCAGCACCGACAGGTTCCACAGTGGCCCAGCGCTTGAGGTCATCATGCAGGTCGGTGCTGGTGACACCGCACATGGCGCACACCACAAGTGCACCGGCTAGCAGCATGCTTGTGACAGCACTCCAAGCCGTCAGCCGGTCAGAGATGCCAAGTCTGTGGCCGGGGCCACTGCGCCAGGATGCTCCGAAGTACCCAGGAATGTGTTGCTCGGCATCTGTTACAGCAGGACTGGGCAATGATACGTCATATGGTCGACGGTGCTGCGGGTTGTGCTGCTGTGGCTGGTGATGCTGCTGACGCCTCTGCTGCTGGTCCTGCTCCTGGCGCTCCTGAGGGGGCTGCTGCTGCAGCGGTAAGTGCTGTGATGACTGCCGTGTCACCGCAAGCAGCCGCCGCATGACAACCGCAGGTTCGTGCTGATCAGCCTATTCCGCCAAGACCTGCTGCACAATGAACTCAAAGCGGCTGTCCATCGCATGCAGGACAGCACACACTTGACCAGCCTGCTCGGCTGACGGTGTTTCTGACATGCAGAGTCCAACCGCTCGACAAGCTGCGACGAGATGCTGGCGGCGTTGCCCTGTCCACACACCCGGCAGCATATCCAGCAGGCAGTAAGACATGGGGGTGCCAGCGAGGCCTGTCTGCCGGATGAGGCACACTTCTGTTGGCGCTGTGCTGGAGCCCCAATAGCAGATCTGCAGCCCATCCGGGTCAAACACTGTGATCGCTATGTTGAGAGTATGGGCAAGAACTGCCAGCTCCACATCGCCTGGCAGCAGCCGTTGCTGCTGTAGGGCTTCGCCATATTGCGCCGCCATGCAAGAGCTGGGGAGGCTGCTTGCATGGGCATGTAGCACTTGAAAGCGCATCGAATCCCAAGACTCGGCAATGGCGCCCACCACGGTCGCCAGCAGAATTTCAGGCGCAGGCACATCAGTGGCACACGCGGCAATGAGAGCGTGACGCACGCAGTCCAAACACGTTGCGTGGGCATCGAGCGGCACGACAGCACAGTTGCTAATGTCGCTGTGAGCATATAGGGGCACTCAGAGTTGGCCTGCATAGGAAGCATCAGCAGTGTGCCCCGTTATCAAGATGATGCGTGTAGCTGTGAGCAGTGCCTTCAGAACAGGCCTAACTATATTTCTGCGAAGTACATCATAGCCTGTCACACTCCCCTTCACCTCCCCCCCCCACATGCCCACATTGGCACACGCTTACCGGTGCTGCTGGATGGCTCTGCATTCCCAGGGGCTGCACGGACGCCAGCTGCACCATGCACACCTGTTGAATAGGGTAATGTGCAGCGGTCGACTCAGCAGGCGTTGTAGCTGTATATGAACAGGTTTGGCGGTTGATATACATTCATGAACCAATTGCATTCGCCAGGATACGAAATGGCATCATTGAGCTTGCTTACGAACTGAAATTTGCTGGCTAATGTGGGCTCGTGGCAGACGAAGGGACCTGCTCCTCACACGGCCCTGACTGGACCTATACCACCCCTTGGCTCTTGCTTACCACGTAATCGCTGACCGACACCCGTCGCCCAAAATTGTGCGGCATCTTCATCTGCAGGTGCGTATGCAGGCTTGGTTGAATGTTTGAATGTTGTGATGCAAGCGCCCGTTCATGTCGCGGTCGGCAAGCCGGCCACAGCGTACCAGATATGTTGGCGATGTCGAAGAGACGCTGCACCTCGGTACCTGAGCGCAATGCGTACGCTGCTTGACCGCGCCGACCAAAACTACATGTTCCCAGCTGAAGATATGCCCGGTGGTTATTCAGCAGGCTTCGAGCTTGCTGCTGGCTCAATTCCATTCGTAGTTGCTGCAAGACGGCTAACGCAGGCACGGCCGAATGCGCTGCGAAAAGCTGTTCCAAGCTCTCAGCGGCATCCATTTCACTTGCAAGGTTCTGAACGTCTCTCGCGATTCTTATTTTTACATAATTCTGTGCTTGTTTATTTATTTCGTAGGAGTGTAACTTGAGTATTCGGAACAATGAGAATTATGCGCTGCGCTACCGAAAGCAGGCGCCTTATGGCTTGCACACAACTGCTTCTTCGCCAGCGCTTCATCTTCCGCCAGCGCTTCATCTTCCGCGGCAGTTTCACGAGCCCAGAGTTGCAAGCTACGACGTTGCCTTTACTGCAATGCATCGACGCAATAGTCCAGCGTGCGGCTATGGCCAACATGCTCACCTGCGCAACGCGCTGGCGCACCTGGTCCTCATCCGCCAAGAAATTTTATATACATTTGTACAGGCGCATTTTGCGAATCGCACGCGCGCATCTGCGCGGCAAAATTCGCTCCTGACTTTTGGGACGAGATGTACGGATTCTCTATTCGCGAAGTACGACCGGACACATTTGTGCGAGGGGCTGCTTAAATATTCAATGGCGCCTTTGGATCATTAGGTGTTGGCAGTCCTAGCCTTGAGTTCGCCGGGCTGCAGGTTTAGGATTGAACAGCTCAGCGAGACCCTGATTGGTACAACCTGTGTCCTATTCGGACGTATGCGGCTGGTGAAAGCAACAAAGCCGCTGTCGCCTATTATGGCAACTCAAAGCCCGTGCCCGTTCACAGCCCTTAGCTAGCCACTATGCCAGGTTGTGAACAGCTCAAACAAACTCAAACCGTGGTGAGACAAGGGCAGCTCACCGCGGAGTGATCCCAAAAGGCATTCAATTCCTTACCTGCTGCCCCACTTTGGGTTCGATTACGACAAAAAAATTTGAATTTTGCGCCATGAAATATTGGATCCTGATACAGTATTGAATCCAATAGTGTTAAGACCAGCAAAGCGCCGGACCCCCGTTGGGTCCTATTACTGTGGCTACCATTCGCTGGTACATGAGTGTCGGTCATTTCCAACAATTAGAATTGTCAGAGTTTGCTGTGAACCATTTCAGATGGAGTTTTTTTAAACCAAAGCTGCGAACTCAAGTCCTTTGTCGGGCTCCATCAGGCGCCACAATATTTTTTTGACAGAGCTACACTGATGAGTTGCTTGACAATGATCGTAGTAGATATTATAAAATGCGACGCTGCCAAGCTTAACGCGCTTCGCCGTACTGCCGTACCCAAGCTCCAGCCTTGATTGCCGCCTTATTAGGGTTTCAGTAAGGAGTTCCGTTGAGTTTAGTGGACATGTAGTTTACATGAGATATCGTTAAACGTTACAAAGGTTACCTGCACGCAATTGAAAAAGCCTTCTTTCGGCAGGTAGGCCGTGTGTGGGCCACCTACCGCTAGGCAAACCATTGGGCCTGGACACCTAACGCCTCACAGCAGCGACCTCCTATGTAGCTACGACACCCGAAAAATACTCTAACACACCAGAGCGACCTCCTTAACTGGCATTACATGCCGTACCAACCAGTGTTCGACACCCCGTACGGGGCCCGTAAGTTTTTGGCCTTTTTTCGGTATCCCCGTCAGGGCCCGTAGGACTTTTCGGTGGCTCCCGTAAGGATTTTGGGGCGCGAAGCGCCCCCGTACGGGGCCGCCCCCGGACCGGCCGAAGGCCGGTTACGGGGGCCCCCGTAAGGATTTTAAGGATTTATAAGAGGCCGTACGGGGCCCGTAAAGTCCCCCGTAGGGGAGAGGACGGACCGATTGCCGACTGCCGTGCAAGATTGTAGTACCCTTTGACCATATAAAGGATAAGGGGTATTACGGAGAGGATGATAATGAGGAGGTTGCGACTGACCCAGAGATTGAATTACTGGTACAAGCAACATACCCCGCTAGTGACGATGAGGCTTTTAGTGACAGTGACTACGAGACCGACGTAGAACGAGATACCGATGAGTCGTGCGCGGACGAGGATTTTGGTGATGATGATGAGGACGAGGATGAGGAGGACGAGAAAGAGGAGCAGAAGGGATGGGCGGCCGCGGCGGCCAAGGCGCTTGGCTTTCACTGAGTGTGCCGCGTCCCCGAGTGTAATGGTTCACGAGAAAATAACGAAAATAACGATTTACAGGGCAAAAAAATGCAAAGCGTCACTTTCCACAGCGTTTCAGCCAAGGACAGTGCCCCCGTAAAGGTTTTGCGGGGTTACGGGGGCCCCCGTAAGGTTTTCGGCCGGTACAGGAGCCTGGTACGGGGGCCCCTCCGTAAGGAAAATTTGGGAGGTACAGGGGAGCCCGCAAGTTTCAGGAAGGTCAGTGTCGAACCCTGGTACCAACACACACAACCAACTCTTCTGAGTTCACAGAAAACCTCGGTTTTCTATCGTTACTCTCAGAAAACCTTCAGATTTATTATCCTCGTGCCAACCCCGCCTGTGACTCTTTGAATCATCATCAGGATGGCTCGGTATACCGGTCTGTTAGGTATTTGGGGGGGCTTGCTTTGCATATGCATGCTAGGACACAAGGTCGGGGAGAGCAATTTCTTGGACTGCCCCGGTCGCAGCACAGTTCCTGTGCTTCCCTAATTCGACACCCCGACAGCCCCGACAGGCCAATTCTGACTGTCCGAATGTCCCTGCCGGGCCAATTCGACACCCCGACAGGCTAATTCTGACTGTCGGAATGTCCCTGCCAGGCCAATTCGACACCCCGACAGGCTAATTCTGACTGTCGGAATGTCCCTGCCAGGCCAATTCGACACCCCGACAGGCTAATCCTGACTGTCGGAATGTCCCTGCCAGGCCAATTCGACACCCCGACAGGCTAATCCTGACTGTCGGAATGCCCCTGCCAGGCCAATTCGACACCCCGACAGGCTAATTCTGACTGTCGGAATGTCCCTGCCAGGCCAATTCGACACCCCGACAGGCCAATTCTGACTGTCGGAATGTCCCTGCCGGGCCAATTCGACACCCCAACAGGCTAATTCTGACTGTCGGAATGTCCCTGCTAGGCCAATTCGTGTCCCTGTCAGGCCAATTCAAGGGCCTGTCCCAGCAATTTAACTTGTCCCGGGTGTAGCCCCCGTGCCAATTTAAACCCTTGTACTGAGCAAAATCGACCAATTGCGGGGTCGGCCCGGAAACTCTCAGGCAGGCATCCAGGAAAGCGGGAGTTGAAAGAGCTGTATGAAACTCCGTAAGGGGAGCACTTACAAGTATCTCTCGTATGTACTGTGTTGGTTTCGATTCCGTGATGGGCCAGGAAGTGGCAGGAACCCCACACGCCTGGCTACCGTACACCGTACTCCGTACTCACTCATTCATACATTCATTGTGTGTGTATGTTCAACGGAAAGATACCACCACCCGAACCGACCCGAACCAGAGGCGTATGTGCATGGCAAGCCGCTCACAATGGAAAACCCCTTTCATTCGCCCATTCATTCGTTCATTCATTCATTCGTCAAATCATTCATATGGACGACGAGATGTAAACACGCGTCCTGCCCTGCACTGTGGTGTGGCCCGGCACAGTGTAACACCCCATTCATTCAGTATAAGGAGGTCTCCCTTTCAGGTGCTTTTGATTCGACGCCCGGACTTCGATCGGTGCTGCCCGAGCCCAATGGTCCCTGCATGCTTCATGACCCGCGCTGTGTGAATCCAACGCAAGGACGCAGTGGCGAGTGCCCATCGTGCTTGGGTCACCTGCCCATCGGTACGCAGCAGCTCACAGCGGCAGCAGCCGCTGGAGGTCGATTTGCAGGGGGTCGATTTGCTCGCTGGAGGTCGATTTGCTCGCTGCTGCGGGCATCAGAGGCGTCGCAGGCGGCTCCGCCTTCCGTGAAGCCATAAGGCGATTTTTTAGTTTAGTATAGTTTAAAATGAAGCCATATGGCGCAGTTTCTTTTGATGTTCGAATGCAGAGGCTGAACGGGATTGTCAATCCGTATTGAGCGCTCCTAGATACAGATGCTTACTCAAATCTTTTTTGGATGGGCTTGGATGGGCTTAGTTGGGCTCTTGATACTTTAAAACTCATAAACGTACGTGGCGCTGTGGTGGCTCTGTACGTTTCTGTAGTAGGGTGTAGTTTACCTTCGCCCGTTTGAGCTGTGCCTTCAGACGAAAAGCCAGTCCAAGCAGGGCAAGCTCGTCGGTTGCAGCGATTTAGCTGTTTTATCATTCTACCGCGAGCACCACGTTTTTAAAGATCACGTTAACAAATACCATACGGGCGCGCCGTTGAGGCGCTACGTACTTCAAATCCGTTAGAATGCGGCTTCAGGTTTGCGTAGTTGTAGTTGGAACGGGACGAGCATCCTTCAGTTGCAACTAGCAAAAGGATTCTGGTAGCTGTAGCCTTTATGTTTGTTGTGATTGTTACAGTGGGCTCCGGACTCGTGACTTCTTCTTACTGTCAGCCAGGCACCGGTAGCATAAGATAATGCCTACTAGTACAGCTAGGGTTCATCAGTGTAAGGATCAGGATTCGAGTGGATTGGACAGGATTGGACAGGATTGGACAGGATTGGACAGGATCGGACAGGATTGGACAGGATTGGACAGGATTGGACAGGATTGGACAGGATTGGACAGGTTTGGATAGGGTTGGACAGGGTTGGACAGGGTTGGACAGGGTTGGAGTGGGGAAATCCCCAAGTTTTGGAACAAGGAACCAACCACAAATGGTGGTGCTGCTGCTGTAACGTAAACGATACGCAATCGCAGCCTCCGACCTGAGTGTGTACTTCACAGTCTGCAGTCAGCTGCAGTCATCAGCTGAATTCAGTCTTTGGCTAAAAATCGAGCTTGATATGGATTCGGGAGCGCACATTTAGCTCCGGATATTTAAGTTATAATCAAAGCTTGGAGGTGGTTCGCTTGGAGAGGATAATAAACGTGCCGGAGCTTGTCAGAGCCATCCTTTGCGTCGCCAACTCCCTGCCAGCTAGACGCCGCCAGACGCAAGACCCAGCCAAACGCCACGCACTTCTTTTCTCCGTGCCAGGTGATTCAAAATAGGACGATGATGTGGTGTTGCATGAAATTTTAGTCATATTTTAGTGCTCAGGCCAAGGTTACGTTCTGTTGATGTGTGGGTGAAAGTCCTGCGTTGCCAGTGCTGCCTTTTTCTCAGGGATAGTCCCTGGGCAGCCTAAGGACGAAGGACTTTGTGCTAGGTGGCGCAGGTCTCGCTCTGGCGCAAAACGGGGCTTCAACTGGACAGCAACTGGTATTTTCAGGTTGCGTTGGCTCTGGGCAAAGAACTTCCACACATCTCGGTTAGGAAACCTTCTCGTTTACAGTTACAGCTTATTTCATTATATCTGTTTCGTAATAAGTCACACTTTGTTAGTTTTAGAAGTAATCACAGCGCATTTGCTAACTTTAGCCAGAGCTTTGCTGGCGATATCCAATACGGCAAGAGTGGGATGTATATTAGTAGTCCTGCTCATTGGTGCTCGGATCTCGTAATATTATACTATCCAGTTATCTGCTTCCGTGACCTTTCCGGAATCGAAGGGCTCATGTTCTCCGTGGTAGGCGTAGGAAAAGCAGCTGGAACTTCCTCCAGTCACCAGCTGAAGCCATCTCCTTACAACAAGTGTAGCTTCATGTGCGGACATCACGTCTGATGCTTACTTCCAGCTTCTCATGTTATGTACCACCCTACGTCGGTTTCAACCAATTGTACAGCATTACATACATACACTACCATGCCCAGAGGTACGAGCCTAATCCTACGAATATATAAGTTTCATGGAGCTCCAAATATCTTACAGTCGGGTTTAAAGGGAGCTGCCTTATGCTTGCAGTCGTGGCGCAGTACAAGGAAATTGCAGCCATGAAATGACTGCTTCGCGCTGTTATTGGACAATGATGATTTAAGCTAAAACTATTTCCATATGTCTGCATGCATGAAAATGCGTCAACAATACAAACGCATAATGCCAGCAGAATAATACGTTATCATAAGCTTAAGTCCCTTTGGTTCTGCTCTGAGGATGGCTGTGTTAAACCCTCTTTAGGTGGTATCATCAAGGTGTACAGCGCTTGCCACCTCGGCGGGGTTGTTTTGGCAAGGCGTCCGTTTTGGACTCTGGCCAAGCTCAGCTTCGCTGTATTCGTCAGGCATCTGTTGTGCAGTACTCTTTATGCGCATCTTTTGAATCTGCCCTGAGACCTCCTTTAGCCTGAGATAGCCTTTCGTGTGGTGCTATGGTTACGCTTTGCTGGAGGGCAGCGCCAGAATCTGTTAGTGAGGTAGGTGTCAATACTAATGGTACTGATTATTTCCATCCTTAATGTTCATCCACAGTGCGTAGTGAAGTGAATTTCCTTTTTAAGGTTGTGACTTCACCGAAAGCTTTGGAAACGACTTTCTGCAGGTTGAAAAAGTAGAGGAATTTCGCTATAATGTTGCGTCTATTGCGACGCACTGGCCAGCGTTTTGGGATGCGTACGCGGAAAAACTGGTGACTTCTTGTGGCTCTGGTGCAGCCCTAGTCGGGTGAGAAGGGGCCCACCGTGGTAAACACTGCTGTTAGAGAAACGCTTCTGAGGCTACGGACCCGGATGGTGCACCCAATCGGCGTTCTAGCTATGGCGGCATTGCCGCACTTGAGCCGTGTGCCGTCGAGTTGCTGACGGTACTTTTTGAGGATATTGGTCACAGCAAGGTCTTCTCAGCACTCTTCCCTCGGTAACTCTTTGTGGTACCAACAGAGCAACCTGTCCTTGTTACCCCTGAACGCAGGATACTTGGTGCATCATCCAACAAAGCAACGCTCACTGTCCTCGGCAGTTGGGGCCCGGATGCTGCTGCTCTTCGCCCTGGAAGCGTGTTGCCCTGGCCGTGGAGATTTCTGCCAGGGAACAGTTCCCTACAACAAAAATCTAAAAGTCACCGAAACGCTCCAGAAAAGCTGTCCCTTGGGAAAGGGCCTTCGGATCTGCCCAAAACTCTCACCTGGGAGGTACGTGTATTCCTTGAAGCAATATATACCTTCTTAACGAATACCGGTATCCAGATCTGGATATCCGTACACGGATCCATCACCCACAAACATTGTAAAAAGGGTACTTGCACCGTTGCATATCAATGCTTCTCCATCCAACAGACCTTCCAACAGACCTTCCCTTTTATTCATATCATTGTTCCATGTTACGACGGTACCTGCATAAAGACTTTGTTCCAGCCGTTTATCGCGAGCTCCGGGAATGCCGTACAACTATGCGTAATCCGCACAAACCACGTGACCCACATCTCCATCGGTTTCAATCTTCTACCCCATCTGCATCTGGCACCGCTTTGCATGTTCACCCACAGCTGCATTCCCTACTGCTGCTCTTAGTACCCATAACCACGCCTCCAAACCGCCGCGCCCCTGTCCGCTAACTTCAGAGTGGCAGCCAGCTTCACCTTCCTTACGAGTGGCACCAGCTTCTTGGCCAGAATCTTTTCCCCGGCAGCCCGACGTTGCATGCCCAGTTGGAGCCTCTGGTGCTGTGCGGGCGACCGGTGGGGGCGCTGCTGCTGGTCGGCTACGGGGACCTGCGGCTGCGCTCCTCGCCCTCCGCAGCGCCCCTCGCAGCCCGGGGCAAGGAAGCAGGAGAGAAGACGCAGGGCGCCACGTCAGCAGCAGCCGCCCTGCTGCGCCGGCTGGTGCGGAAGAAGTCGTCCCCGCAGGGTGCTAAGGGCTCGGCTGCGGTTGTGATGGGCCCTGCACCGCCGTGTGGCAGGGCCGGGGCCGCCACCAGCACGCGGCCTGTTTCCCCCGCGGTGTTGCGGGGGCTGGCCAGCTCGCTAGCCCAGCTGGCGTTTGGCCCGCACCTGCAGTCCGTGTCCCGGGTGAGACCGGGGCAGCCGCTGCTTATTCCACCGCCGGGGCTTCACGTTGGGTTACGTTACGAGGGGGTTGTGCTGTCCCGTGTTTTGGGGGATCGGGGATTTGGCGCTCACTGCCCGTTGCCACTGACGTTGCCTAATGGGGCACGCGACGCCATGGGGCTCAGTCCCCGCACTCCACATCCCCCCACTTCACTTCTCTCCATTCAACCCCATTCCCCAAAACCTTCTAAAAACTCTCTCCGGCCCCGGTGCGGTGATGCCCTTGAACCCTCGGCACTCACAGATTTGCTCCGCGACCCAAGCCCTCATCGCCGCCTCGTCCGTGTACGACTTTTCTTCCGTACTTTCCAGCACCATTTCAGAGATCTTGGCGGCGGAGCTTCACGTCAATCTCACTGTACGAGTGGCCGTCGTACTGGCTGTAAACGGCCAGCACGGCTACCTGCTGCCGCTGGAGTCTGCTCCCACCTTGGTCTCAATGCCTATGTCGTTCCTACCAGAGGGCTCGGGGACCGGCCACAGGGAGGCGCCATTTAAACGGGCCGTGTCCAGTATCGTGACAGGCGCTGGCTTGTCCACCTCTGCGCGCACTTTTAGAGCCAGCGGGCGCGCGGGCAGCTTTTCCGGTCATGTGCCGCTTTCCGCCTCCAACATAATGTTGTCAGCGCCTGGCGGAGCGTTGACGATGAGCAAGGCGGATGCAGGCAAGGTGAGCTTTGATGGCGGACGGTTTTCCGTGTCTGTGTTGTGGGCGGGCATTGTGAGTCATGCCTTCCCCACCCCGATGATGTGGCTTGGGTGCAGGGGAGGGTGGAGGGGAGGGTGGAGGCGAGAGGGTGGAGGGGAGGGTGGAGGCGAGAGTGGAGGGGAGTCGTTGGATCCTTTCCTTACAGAGATAAACCGCCCCCTAAACAACGACCTTAACGACCTTAACAACCTCCTTGATTCGCTCGTCCTCTCCTCGCGCAGGTCACCGCCTTCTCACTCCCATCCTCCCTGCTGCTACAGCTGCTAAGACCCAGCAACGGAAACCGCCTAGGCAACGGTTCCGTACATGCAGGCGCAACCGCCAATGGTAACGGCCACGTTAGTTACCATCCAGAGGAGCCCACCGTACGAGGCATTGTCACCACCGGCAAGGCTTACGCTGACGCCGACGCTGCCGTCAGCTGTAAGGCAGCGGTGGCCTCGACCGCCACGGCCACTTCCGTTTCCGGCATGGTTATTTCCAATCTCCACGAGTGGATGCAGGACGTGGAGCGCCCCTCCTCGGACGTGGCCGTGTTGATGATGGCGGCGGCGCGGAGCCGGGGGAATCAGATGGGACCTGGGCGGCCGTNGCAAGGGGGGGCAGGGGGAGGGGTGCCGGGGGGGGGGCCCGCGTGTCTGGTGGCGGTGGCGGGATGTGTACCGCCGCGGCCGACGGCCGCCGTCACCGCCAATGGAAGCCTGCATACCGGTTTGCAATCTATTAAGTTAAACGACGAAGCATGGGTGCGAAGTCTGGACTCCTCGCAACGTCGCGGCGTCGCCAACGGCGGAGTCAGTGCGGAGATGTCGGCGCACCGCGGCGCGCACGGCAGCGGGTACGGCGGCGGCAGTGTTCGGTACGACAACGGCGGCGGCGGTGTAGGTTGCGGCCCGTGCGTTGCCTTATACATCACGGCCCAGGAGCGGCTTCCCACTTCGCTGTTGAGGGTGATCAAAGCACAGGCGACGGGGCTGTTGGAGGTGAGATTGAGACTGTGTTGGGAGGCGAGAAGGGAAGGGAAGGCGGCGTGTGTTTTCCGGGCCCGGGGAAAAAGATGTCTTCAAGGTGAAAGTCAATGGAGGACAAGGAGCAGGGTGAAAGCGCCTTAGGAGGACGAGGCGAACGAAAGCCTCCAATTAAGCAACTTGTCTTCTCTCCGTTTAGGACTTGGCCTCGTTAGCTATCTCACGTATGCTCCTTTTCGTTTTGGCATCGCCAGACGCCCTTTTTTTCCTCCCCAACCCAACCCGCGCCAAATCCGACACACCGAGTGTTCACTACAACAACAGTGAACACGTATGCCTGCCTAGCTAGGTTTCGCTACCTAAGGACGCAAGTTTGATATCTTTTTCTGTAATTTTGGATTCAAAGATCCGTGTGCTTCTCCTCTTCCGTTTTTCCCCGTATGTGTGTAGTTGCTGATGCCAACATGCTTGAGCTATCTGGCCATGGGTGTGTTGCGACCGGAGGTTGACCTGCTCGCTGCTGCCGCCGGCAGCAGTGTCGCTGGCGGCGGAGGCGGCGGAGGTTCCGGCTTCACTGCCCCTAACGCCCGACGGCTGCTTGCGGCGATGGGATCTGGATCCGGAATGACGGCATCGGTGGCGGCGGCGTCGGCGGTGACGGGCACGCCCAGCGCCAGCGCTTGTGCGACGCCGCTGCCGTCGACACACATATCCGGTAGCCAGCTTCAGTTNCGCAACTTCAGTTTCAGATGCAACTTGTCATGGCGGGGCGGGCCAGCGTCGGAAGCTCTGGTCC
>NW_003307664.1:8883-17171 GCF_000143455.1 Volvox carteri f. nagariensis | reverse complement strand
GTTCCCGCCTCTGCAGCCACCACATGTGGAAGGAACCGTGGCACGGTTAAGGTCGTGTGGCCTTCTTCCCTTTCTTCCATCCCTTCTCGTCCCTCCCTTCCCTCCCTTCCCTTCCCTGCGGCTGAATCTGGTTCGCCATTCCGCTGCAGGTTTCCGTACACAGGGCCTTGGCGCAGGCTCTGGGGGCCGCGGCGGCGGCGGCGGCGGCGGTCAGCGGTCGCAACCAGGCTTCTTCTCCCGCATGCTGGGCCTCGTTCCGCCACCGCCCACAGGTGGCGCGATGCGCACGACGCCGATGCGAATCGAACCCAAGACCTTCTTCGCCAATGAGCGCACTTTCCTGGCTTGGCTGCACATGGCAGTGACCCTGGGATCGGTCAGTGCAGCGTTGCTGGGCTTTGCTGCCGGCGCCGAAACCGACACCGCGCCGGAATCCGGCGGCGAGGCCGTTAGCCGCCATCTCGTAGAGCTCATCGCGCTCATTTTGTTGCCGCTGGCGGTCTGTATGTGTTGTTATGCCCTGTATGTGTTTATCTGGCGCGCCGGCAACATTGCAAAGAAGCGTGCCGTCCACTTTGACGACCGGATCGGACCACTGTGTTTGTGTGGCGCAGTTGTGGTGGCATTGGTTGCTATCACGTTACTTAGCCTGATTGACTTTTTCGAGCTCCTAGCCTCTGTAGATTCCGCGCTCCCGCCGCCGCCGCCGCCGCCGGCGCTAGCCGCTACGGTACTTTGAGGCGACGCGTTTTAGGCAACGCGAAAATCGGCCGCCGAATGATGAATATCGCGTCGTCGTCGTCGTCGTCGTCGTCGTCATCGTTGATGTTGTTTTTGTTGTCGTTGTACTCTACTCTTTTAAGCGTGACGTCGTCGTCATCATGTCAAAAGCGGCTTCCTGGACCCTGCTTGCGCCATCGACTTTGTGACACGGCATTATGGCATCTTTTATTCGCCTGTTTGATCGGTTTTCCGTTGGTGGTTTGTCAACCGATTTGGCTGCTGGCTACTGCGTTGTCAGCTTTTGCTCTCTCTTGGACATGATTTCAGATCAGGGCGCGACGGCGAATGTGAGTGGAACTTTGTTTGTTGTTGGGAGAGGTGGTGGTGGTCTTTAGGTTCATGACGGAGGTGAGGTGAGGTGAGGTGTGATGAGGTGAGGTGAGGTGTGATGGGGCTTAAGGAACCTGCGAACATTTCACTAGTCCATGAGATCCCTTAGCCTGTCTGCTGCGTTTCTTACATTGCCCTTTGGGATGGGAATTGGGACCAGTTCGCCCTTTGGGTAACATTCCAGAAATAGATGCAGGTTTCGGAGCTCGGAGATAACCAGCTTTTGTGGTTTCGGAGCTTTTTGATTAAGAAGGGCTCCTTCGCGAATGTTTTGCCGTCTGTACAGGAGCAGTCCGAAGTGCCCCGGTGGCAGGGGCATTACCACCGGGTGCCGGTAGGGACGGGCTGCGGCCCCGTTGCGTGTTTTGAAGGCTGTGTGCTCTAAGCTTGGTGATGCCCTCTGCTTGCAACATTGGACTGATCTGCTTATCCAGCCACATATTGTACATGGATCCGAGGATGGAGCCTCTAGCTCATCTGGGTATATGCAGGAGTTCTGCCCAGTAAGAAATAAGCATGTACTGAATGTTATGGGGGGCTTTGAAGCACGGTCTCTCTCTCTCTCTCGCTCTCTCTCTCCTTTGCCTTGCGAGGGATTCTGGGAAAAACGGATCTCGTGCCGTGCAAATACGTACGGCAGTCTACCGAGCTTGAATGCCTTGACTCCTCAACAAGTGGGAATTGGCAGTCTTTTTAAAACTTTTTCACCGTGGTGATTTTTTAATGACCAAGTGGTTACTGTGGGGGTTTCCCTCTGGTAACTGGTAACCACCTTATAACAAGTCGGGTGTCGGCTTCCTCGAAGCCGGAAAAAGGGCGGGGGCCCCCTGCATCCGTACAGGCCGGTAGCTAGGGTAGTGTCAACGTGGTGGGAGTGCTGATGCTGTGGGAGCTATGCTTGTCAGAGCGTGGGAGGCAGGAAGCCGGGGCTCATAACCTGTTGAAGAGACGGTGTCTCTCTGAAACCTAGCAGACACGGTTAAGAGTCATTGGCCATTACACGTAGTCGTAGCGTATGAGTCTGAGGTGCCGTTACCGGCACACAGCAGGGGCTCGGCCGCCAAGTCCGCGGACCCGGCCGGATGCTCAACGCTCAGCAGACACAATCGCAGCTTGCCAGTCCTCAGCCTGTGGGCTTTGCGGTCTGGTACCGCAGCCCGAACACACAAGGAAACAACGCCGTACAGCACCGTACGCACTGCCTACGGCGCCCCTTCAGGCATTGACCTGCCCATTCGGGCGCCTGCTCACGCGCCCTTGGCGCCCCCTCAAAGCCTAGCTCGACAAACTTCCCCAAAGCCCTCTGCACTTTCCGGTACTGTCTGTGATGTTTATCCCCGAAGCGCCAGCGGCTTCAGCAATCCGCCCCACAGCCGCGAGTTTCATCACGGCACACTGCAAGTCTTTGGAGGCCCCGAGCATTGGCCAAAGTAATTGTACAAACGAGCAGCTTGCGTACTTCATAGAGAAATGAAAGCAAATTTGTCGGCCTGCTGGTGGCAAGTCGGAATGCCCGTGCGGGCAAATGGTAACGCAACCTGGGTGTTCGAGTTCTCATACGCCGTCATCTCAGAATATAATTATGAGATACACGGCACCTTTTGAGATTAAATTTAGCCCGAGGGGGCGCTGATGTGACTTTGACCTCGGTCAATGGAGGCAGCCATTTGTTTGTGCTCATACGATTTTCGTTGGCTACAGGCGAGATATATTGCAATAGGGAATGCAATGTATTACCAATAACGCGTTTCAGCCGGGCGAGATATTATGTTTGGTCCGTTACACACGGCCACACGGCAATGTCCTTGAAAATCTTGCATTTGAATCACCCTTGGCGATAAATCAAATCGTCGACATAGAAAAATCAAAGGCCTATGGGAAAAAATTATGCTGGCAGAGATAAAAGGGCTGGTGTACATGGAGCATCCCTTAGCAGCTTGGCATTTTTTGCTGCTTTGCGTGGTGCCTCTTTCACCTTCAGCGTTCACCCAGAAATGTGTAACGAACACCAATTGATACTGCGTGTGCTATATCGCGGCAGAACTTGCTTGCGGCAGCACATGTTGCGGCGGCAGCACACGTGAATTCAGGTGCACAACTTAAATAGCGATAACCGTAGCAACCGCACTAGTTAACTAAGCAGTACTGCTTTGGTCCATCCAAACCTGTTAGGCTCTAACGAGCTCAAACTGTGCGGCTCCACGTTACAGCTCCTCACGGCATATGCGTTCCGACACCCACAGTAGCAAAGCGGGTTGATGCACTAGCTCCAAGTTAGGATCGAGGGCTTTGGTTGGACTTAGTTAACTGGTTAACTGACTCGATAGGGTATCGTGAACAACTATCTTCGCACCATCCTCAACCTCATTCCTAGCATGAAGGACTCTGGTTAACGATTTCCGGTTACATAGTGTACTTCATTGTTGTACTGCAGCGTGACCCACTTGCGTAGCGCTCTAGCGCCAAAAAGGCCAGTAAATGAGATTACACTGGAAAATTGTTTCAGGTATTATGGTATCTTGCTTCGTTGAGGGACAGAGGGAAACCCTAGACATCGCCGGCGTTTCAACAGTTACATAATTGTCAGAGTCATTCCAGCCAACCGTTTAATTATGTGCGTTATTCAGTGCATAACGAATGCTTGCTTCATATCCGAACGAAACCGGCTTTATGAATTAGAACAAAGGGATTTGGGTCATGTGACGACCTATAAGTCCTTAGCTCCTTACCTCCCGGACAAGCCGAATAATTAATCCATCGTATTACTATAGTATAATATATACATATATCATGGCACAGAAGCCTGCACTGTAATCTCCCCAGGTAAGCACGTGCTTTCTTTACTGCATAACCGACTGATCACGTATCGGTATTCACGCGGATTGAAGCACTACTAATTCTTTCACACGTAGGTGGATAAGCCTGGTGTCACAGACAGGATTGCGTAGAGGCGCCCTTCTGAAAATGGGGGTGTTGTGTTGGACATCAGAAGCCTGCAGAAAATTGGACAAGGTAAGTCAAAGATATTTGTTTAATTCCGTTTGCCTGTGTTGCCTCAGGCATATTCCCTCTGATCTGCGGATATTGGTGAAGGGCTTTGCGTGGGAATTCCATTAGATGCAACTTTGCAACAAGGGTTTTCTCTATCGAAACAGGACGACTTACTTGAAGATCTGAAATGCGAATTTTCAACGATCACTGGCTTCTGGCCGGCGTGCTTCCGGCTTTACGCGGAGAAAGTCTTCGAATCATGTGATCGGACATCTGCATTCATAAGGTAAGCTACTACGTGCGCAATCATTTGATTTGCATGTAGCTGTCCTGTATGGGCTCCGATTTATATTTTCCATTAGTAAGTACAGGAGCAGCGTCCACCGCAGATAGTTTTCTGCTCTTTGCTCTCCCACAGAGCGTGTAAACTAGCAAATTGACATAGTCAAGCTGCATATAACTAATATGAGCATTCACTGCATTTTTCAACAGCGTCAAAAAGCCGCCGGCCAATTATCCATTCAGCTAATTTAGCTATACTGCCGAACTCGCCTTAGCTCCACGGCCTGCGCGACCTTTTCCCAGCATCCTAGGCACAGCACAAGATGGCGCTACACTTACAGTGCTAGGAAGCTCTGGCCCAGGGGCGTGCGCTGCACCCCCTGGTCGAGTCCTACCCTCGCCATGGCAGAGCCAGGGGCAGGGCCTGACCACCGACGAGAGACGCGGCTATCCCAGGATAGCTGCGGCCGCTTCCGACGGCCCCTCTACAGTCTCTCGGAAGCGCCTGCCAACCCTTTTCTGGAAGGTACGGCTCCTGCATCATCCCAAAGGGCAGGGGCAAAAGCCTCCACATCTGCCACATATGCTACGTTAGGGTTGGTACCCTTTGCGGGTCTCTAGCCAAGCGACTGTGAGTATTGCACGGGATGCCTCACGGGATTGGTTCCCAGAAATCCACCGTTTGGGCATTTTTCACTATGGAAAATGAACAGTTTCAGATTCTGGATGCTCTTCCTATTTTGCCCTGTGACACCGTTTCCTATTTTGGCAACCGGGCATGAAGCGACTCTGCAAGGTCACAGCTAGGTTCTACGTCAATTGCGCTAATCATACATAACATCGCCTTTACAATTCCTTTTCCTCTTAAATTTTTGCTGCTGTTAACTTCAGAGTGGCAGCCAGCTTCACCTTCCTTACGAGTGGCACCAGCTTCTTGGCCAGACTCTTTTCCCCGGCAGCCCGACGTTGCATGCCCAGTTGGAGCCTCTGGTGCTGTGCGGGCGACCGGTGGGGGCGCTGCTGCTGGTCGGCTACGGGGACCTGCGGCTGCGCTCCTCGCCCTCCGCAGCGCCCCTCGCAGCCCGGGGCAAGGAAGCGGGAGAGAAGACGCAGGGCGCCACGTCAGCAGCAGCCGCCCTGCTGCGCCGGCTGGTGCGGAAGAAGTCGTTCCCGCAGGGTCCTAAGGGCTCGGCTGCGGTTGTGATGGGCCCTGCACCGCCGTGTGGCAAGGCCGGGGCCGCCACCACCACGCGGCCTGTTTCCCCCGCGGTGTTGCGGGGGCTGGCCAGCTCGCTGGCCCAGCTGGCGTTTGGCCCGCACCTGCAGTCCGTGTCCAGGGTGAGGCCGGGGCAGCCGCTGCCTATTTCACTGCCGGGGCTTCACGTTGGGTTACGTTACGAGGGGGTTGTGCTGTCCCGTGTTTTGGGGGGTCGGGGATTTGGCGCTCACTGCCCGTTGCCACTGACGTTGCCTAATGGGGCACGCGACGCAGGGGTCAGTCCCCGCACTCCACATCCCCCCACTTCACTTCTCTCCATTCAACCCCATTCCCCAAAACCTTCCAAAAACTCTCTCCGGCCCCGGGGTGGTGATGCCCTTGAACCCTCGGCACTCACAGATTTGCTCCGCGACCCAAGCCCTGAACGCCGCCTCGTCCCTCTACGAATTCGCCTCCGTACTTTCGTACACCCTCACTGAGGCCCTGGCGGCGGAGCTTCACGTCAACCTCACCGTACGAGTGGCCGTCGTACCGCCCATGAACGGCCAGCACGGCTACCTGCTGCCGCTGGAGTCTGCTCACGCATTTGCCGTGGGCTCTTCCTTACCCCCTGCATCCGCGGGATCCACGGCCGTAGGGGAACTGTTCCACAAGCGCGCAGAAACCCCCTCGGGGGCTGCTGCGGGAGGTTCTTGTGCTTCCCCTCGTGCAACGGCTATTCCCCGCACCCCTAGTGGCCGGGAGGATAGTTTCTCGGGTTTGTCGCCGTACTCTCCGTACTCGGCACCTAATCTCGTACTTTCGGGCCCTGCGGGCGGGGCCGCATCGCCACGTGCTGGCAACGAAGGAAAGGTGGGTTGGAGATATAATTTATATATTATTTGAAATTACGAAATAGATCCTCAAATGTTCACTCTTTGTATTTTTATTGTGAACTCAAAAGTCGGATGGAATGCCGCGTGGTCAAGAGAGGTTGATATAACGCCTTCGTTGACCCTGCCTAGTCCTCCTAGTACTCACGAGGTGCCTCCCACGCGTCAGGTTGTTTGGAAATGCAGCCCTAATTTGGCGGTTAATCCCTTCTAAGGCTGCTCCCTTCTAATAAGGCTAGACACTGCTGAGAGACCCATAGCGAACGAGCACCGTGAGAGAAAGATGCCCTCGTACGATTACAGTTCAGTACGGCTCCTTCTGCCGGTCGTATACCAGTTTCGGGCAACAATTATATAACTGTGTCCTTTTCGTAGACAACGTCATAACGTTGAAAGGGATATATGTGCACGGGTGTGTGCATGCGTGTATGTATGTGTGTGTATGTATGTGTGTGTGTTGGTATCGTACAGTTGGAGCACATAGTCGCATCACCGCGGGGGGACCTCTCGTCAAAGGCAATGGCTCTGCCCATCATGAATAGTAATACAGATCCAAAAGAGCAAATTAAAGAACAGCGGGGTTGCAAGAACCTAAATCAAGATTGAAGCAAAACGTAGCTTCAGAATCCCTGCGTAGTTACTCAGCTGCAGGTGTTAAGCCGTGACAAAGAACTGATCTAATGTCCGTCGCCAGGCGTCGTCACTCCAAAAACACCCCCGAAATTCCCCCTGCCCCGCAGGCCGCGCCGTTCGCACTGCCCTCCTCTCTCCTGCTACAGCTTCTACGACCCATGGGTCTTCGCGCCGGCAACGCCTCCACCGCGTCTTCCGTACACGCCGGCTGCTTCTTCCAGCAGGCAGTGCCGCCGCCACCGCCGACCACGACAACCGACGAGCCCACCGTGCGCAGCATCGTGACCAAGGCGTATGACAGTACGACACCATACTGCAACGACTTCCAGCATGGCGATTTATTGAGCAGCGGCAGCATTCTTGCCAGCGCGCGAGAATCCAATTTGCAAGTACACCTGAGTGCAGCCAGCGTCAGCGGTGCCGCCGCCGCGCCTGCGACACGCGGCTGCGCCTGCGCCGCCGCCGCCGCCACGACCGCCACGGCCACTTCCGTTTCCGGCATGGTTATTTCCAATCTCCACGCGTGGATGCAGGACGTGGAGCGCCCCTCCTCGGACGTGGCCGTGTTGATGATGGCGGCGGCGCGGGGCCGGGGGACTCAGACGGGACCTGGGCGGCCGTCGCAAGGGGGGGCAGGGGGAGGGGTGCCGGGGGGGGGGCCCGCGTGTCTGGTGGCGGTGGCGGGATGTGTACCGCCGCGGCCGACGGCCGCCGTACCTGGGATCGCCGTCACCGCCAACGCTAATGGAAGCATGCATACAGCTCGCTTGGCAAAGCCAGGACGAAGGTCGGCAGAATGGGTACAGAATTTGGAGGCTTCGATGCGCGGCGGCGTCGCCGTCGACCTGTCGATACGGTACGGCGCCGGGGACGGCGGCGGCAGTGTTCGGTACGACAACGGCGGCGGCGGTGGGGGCTGTGGCGCTTGCGTTGCCTTGTACATCACGGCCCAGGAGCGGCTTCCCACTTCGCTGTTGAGGGTGATCAAGGAGCGGGCGACGGGCCTGTTGGAGGTGAGCAAAGGGGTTTCTTGTCGTACTGATGGATCCGTTGCCGTACCGGCGCTATACTCATGAGCCTTCCCATGCGATGAGCTCCGTCCGCTAACGTGCTGTTCCGTAATTGTGAATGCAGCTGCTACTGCCTTCCTGCCTGGGCTCCCTAGCCATGGAACCAGT
>NW_003307664.1:3297-8050 GCF_000143455.1 Volvox carteri f. nagariensis | reverse complement strand
GCCGTACCGCACGGCACTGCACCCCACCTCAGGTCAAGGTGATCGAGCCCCCCCCTGATGTGGACGTGGAAGCTCTTGCGGGTATGCAGCCGCGGGGGGACTCGGGCGCAACCCGCGGCGCGGTAGGGGGCGGGTCGGGGAGTGAGCGGCAGGAGAGGGCGGGAGAGGAGGCCGAGGAGGAGCGCCTGGCAGAGCTGGCAACCGCTGTACGGCAGGCGCAGATGCGGGAGCTGGTCCGCAGCGCCCGAGAATGTGCCGTACTGACCACGCTGAGTCATCCTTCCATCGTCCAGGTAGGTCAAAGAGGAGGGAATGGGGGCGGGGAGGGGGGGAGGGGGAGGGGGAGGGGAGGGGAAGCGGGAGGGGGAAGGGGCGGGGAAGGGGGAGAAGATGGAGAGGGAGGGGGAGGGTTGGGGTTTCTACCGCCTCGTAACCCCCCCCCACATACACCCACTCGCCGCCCCAAGCACCACACCCGGACAACTAACCCCACTATCCCCCCAACCTCCCATACTCAGCGGAGGGCCTTTTCCCGCATGACACCATCACCCCTTCACTGTTTTTTACCACCACCACCACCACTACCGCCAACCCATCCATCTATCCATGCAATCCCCATCAGCTCGTTACCCGCCACCACCACCCGCCACCCCACCTTACCTGCAATCAACCCACCACGTACGGAACCCGTCGAATGCGGGAACCTGCGAAGCCGCATTCAAACCCCCAACACCAGCATTGGAGGGAAAGCGAAGGGGGAGACAAGGCAATTAGGGAACGGGCGGGAGGGGAGACGAAATTAGTTGGGAACACATAGAAATCGGGCTGGAGGCGGTTGGGGCCATGATAAGGCCTGCGACCCGTCGCGGCGTGTGTTGTCCCCCCTCCCCTCCGCACCCTCATGTTGCTTGTGTCGCAGCTCTCCCATCCCATCAAGTCAATCGGCTGCGAGCGCCCCCTCGCAGCGGCTGTGACCACCCCCGCCCTCCGTGTCTTGCTGCAACTGCTGCTGCTACTGCTGATGCTGCTGCAGGTTTATTCGTACCACACTCGCGTGCAAGTGATTTCGGGGGAGGGACCCGAGGGACTGCCACGACTGGTGCCGGTGCCGCCTGGAGAGGGCGGGGAGGCGACTGGTGGGTTTAGGGTTGTGCCGCTTGGAGAGGGCGGGGAGGCGACTGGTGGGTTTAGGGGTGTGGCGCGTGTGTGTGGGGGGGAGACACAGGGGGATGTGAAAGGACTGACATCAGGCCCCCATACCTACCGGATAGATCCCGGCCTCGGTACGGAGTTACAGTTTAAGCCGTACGGATAAAACCCTTCGTGTCATACTTCATCGCCTGACCTTCCCTCCTCCCCTCTCCACCTCCCTCCACCACTGCTTCTTCCGTCGCAGGGCCTCTTCATTCGGTCCTCATCATGGAGGTGAGGGAGCCCCGGGTCACACATGCATGTGTGTGTGGTAGCGGGGTCGGGGAGGTGGGGGTGGGGGTTTGAGAGCGCACGGAAGGCATCGCTTGGGCCCCAGGTGCGGGTGGCCCGGAGGTGAGCACCACTCACCCTTGCCTTAACTGCCGTACGTGTCCCATGTTGCCCCCAACCTCCCTGCAGCGTTGCGACCTGGGCTCTCTTGCCGATGCCCTGGACAACGGCATGTTCAAGAAGGCCATTATCGCGACAGCCAAGAGCCACAATGCCGCCCTCACACTCGCGGCACCGGCGGCCAAGTCCCCAACAGCAGCGGGAGGAGAAAGAGGAGGGAGAGGAAGCGGCGGGCCAACCCAGGGCGGCTTCAGCTTCCCCCCCTCCCCCTCCCCCTCTCCCTCCCCCTCACCGTGGGGCAGTGGTGGTGGCGGCAGCGCCATGCAAGCCATCTACCTGACTTTGTTAGAGCTGGCTCTGGCGCTGAGGCACCTGCACGCCATGAACCTTGTTCACTGCGACGTCAAGGTTGCCAACGTACTGCTCAAGTCGTCCTCCAGCGACCCACGGGGCTTCACGTGCAAGCTGTCCGACTTCGGGCTGGTCAACTTGCTGCGGACGGAGAGGGAGGAGGAGGGCGGAGCGGAGCAGGACGCCGAGCAGCAAGAGCCGGAGGGGCATGCCGGCAGGGAGGGCAGGAGGGCGGGTGGGGGCGCCTCGGCAAGTGGTGGAAGTGGAGGCAGCACGGCGGCGACGAGGCCGAGCTCGAGTGGACACCGGCCGTGGATGCGAAATGCAGATGCGGCGGGCACGGTAAGGGGGGTTGGTTGGGTTGTGTGTTTCGGGGGGTGATTGGTGGGTTGGTGGTATGTGTTCTTCATTGCTCATCAGTCCATTAGTCAGGCAGTTGGTGGTTAGGTAGTTGCCGACCTGGACGAGTCCATGATGTGTCGTGCCTCCCACTGCCCGCCTGCCGTACACACGCCTCCACAGGTCACCCATTTGGCACCCGAGTGCTTTGAACCAGGTACGGATGTACGGACATATGTACGGTTAAACAGGTCTCCCTGTCCTTCAGTTATTTCCCCTTGCATACAGATGCGGTCCACTGACTCGTTGTAATGGCTTCCCTGGCATCATTCTCCCCTCAGCAACACCTCCCGTTCTCCCCCCGCACACACACACGCACACACACTCTCCTCCCCCTGTCCCATGCATTCCATCCTCACTCCCCCCTTCCCCGGACTACTAACCCCCCAGATCGCAAGCTGGATGCGTCAGTGGACATTTACGCGTTCGGCATCGTGATGTGGGAGGTCTTCACACGCAAGCCACCCTATGCGGAGTTCGCACCCAACTTTGAGGTACGAGTTGTACGGCATCATTAGTAGTGTGACAGGACTGCAAGGCTGCACACAAATCCACATCGTCTGCTCACCACCAGGTTTCTGTCTCTACCTTTCACAACTATCCCGCGCCTTTGCTTTCGTCATCGTGATCATCATCATCATCATCATTTGGTACGGTTTATACATGCACACTCGAATTACACTTCCACACTGCAAAGGTGCAGAACCCCGAAATCTGAGATCCGTTGTCAAGTTCCATTCTAGCGCATCCATCCACGCTGACCCTCTTCCCTGAACTCTTCCACTTCCTTGACTGGCTCTGCCACCATAGGACTTGCCCGCACTCGTAGCGGAGGGACTGCGGCCCCGTTTCCCCTCCCACTGCCCCCATCACTACAGGTACGAACAGGACGTGTGTGTGTTGCGTGTATGTATGCATGTATGCATATATGTATGTGTTTAGAGCATTGAAATGCAGTGCAGTGCTGGACTACAGCGCAGTCTGGTTAGGATCTGTGTTTGTGGTTCATGGTTGGGGGTGCGTGACCCCATACGTGTAAAACTAGTTAGGATGCAGTCTTGTGACGGCTACAAGGGGACCCGGAGTACAGTGGGCTAAGCATCGGCGCGCGCGTATGTGTGTGTATGTATGTATGTATGTATGTATGTATGTATGTATGTATGTATGTGTGTCCTCCTAGTTTCTCTTTACTCTCCTTTTCCAACTCACACCCAACTTTTGACTACAGAAGAAACCCAAGTTCGATACTAGGCGCGAGCGTGTTTTGGTCTCCGAGTGTTGGAATGCGCTATGAGCCACAACTGTATATTTTGTTTTTGTTTTTAATTTTCGGAGCAAGTGCATATGTCCATGTCCCCATGTTAAATTGTTCGTTCGCAGGGCCCTCGCACACGCTTGCTGGTCGGCCGATCCCTTGCAGCGCCCCAACGCAGCGGCCGTAGTGGCTTGCCTACAGGGGTTGCTGGAAGGGGGGCTCAACGGCAGCGGAGGAGGAGCTTGTGGTTTCGGGGCCATGGAGAAGCACCGGTCACCGCGGTCGGTTGCAGCAGCAGCAGCAGCAGCAGCAGCAGGGGCGGCGGCGGTGGCGTCGTCGTCTAGCCATCAACATCTCCCGAGGTGAGGGGTGAGGTAAGGTGAGGTGAGGTTACGGTGTGGACTTTCGCGTCAGTAAAGCGTTGTGTCTGTTGGAAATCTCAGATCCCAACTGCGGTCTCCGGTTGCGTTTTTCGGTTGACGTGATTTCACGTGTTTGGCCTTCTGAAATTTAAATGTTGGGACACGTGTCTCTCGGTAGATCTGAAGCAGCCTGGGAGGTCCAGGGAGGAGGAATTGATGAAAGGGAGGAGGGGAGAGGCACGAGGCAACTGCTTGATGAAAATTTAAAGAAAAGCCGAACCTATGGCTTATGGTGGTTGTAATGATGCGGTTGTAATTGTGGTTGCGGTCACTGAGGAAATGATGAAGTACAGCAGGGGCAGGCAACGGTGCATTTATATATGTGTATTTCTGATAGTATTAATGATGCTAAAAGTTGTGGTGACGGCAATATCGACGCTAGCGGTGATGGTGATAACCTTATTTGCAGGTTAGCTGCGCGCGCCTACCATTATTATATACGTGTTTTTCGCTAAGGGAGCGTGTGACGGTAAAGTGTCAATAATGGCCCTAATCATGTTGCTGCGGCTGTAGCTGCCGCTGCTGCAGCCCACCTGCGCATGAGCTACCCAGCACTGGAATATATTCTTTGCAGAAACCCTAAGTACGGGCAAATAGTTGAGGCAAACAGCACGGCAAATAGTACGGCCTAATTGTACAGGCGAGTACGATTGGTACGTGATTTTGAACTCCTGCAAGGACACCCGCAGGGACTTTGCCGGCTGATGAAACGAGAGGATGTAGTTGTGTACCCCGTATGATGCCAGGGGGGAAAAGGTTGGAGAGGGTAGAGGATAAATTCGCA
>NW_003307664.1:0-2474 GCF_000143455.1 Volvox carteri f. nagariensis | reverse complement strand
CCTTGGTGTGTTCTAATTGAGGGTCTTCATCCTAAGCATGGCGAGCTGTATCGAGTGTGGCCAAGCTAGGGCTCGCCCCATTAATGTGGCAGTTTTGCAGCCATGTTGCGAGAGAGTGCATTTTAGCAACCTGCGAAGGGGACGATGGGTCTGTGTTGAGGAGTCACGTGCGACTTGCGCAGCAGGGAGAGAAAGCGGAGAGGAAGCAGAATAGAGCGAGTTGCGGTGAGGTGAGGCGAGGTGAGGTGAGGTGAGGTGCGATGGACAGAATGGTCCGAGAGGGGGTGAAAGTGGTGATCCCTTTTTTTTCTGTGGATGACCAATGCACGCAAAGTACTGCAAACTCCTTTGTTGTGCATGGCAATAAAGTACTGAAGGAAGATTTTTATACCTGAGATGAGAATTTGGATTTACTAGTAGTTACATGGAGCTGGCAGTAATCGGGGCCGTAATAAAAATCCATCCTTGGAGCATCCGAGGTGAGAGGCTGCGGAGAACAGGTTGTCTGTTTACTGGGTTGTTTTTTCTGTTGCGAGGCCGTTGCGAGGCCGTTGTTCGGCATAATCCCGGAACACCTACTAGAATTCCGCCATGTTTGCACGCTTACACCCCTTTCGTTGATCCATCCGTTACACTATATCCACGACATCGTACATTGAGATAGATGAATTCATCCTTGCATTGCTGCGTCCCTCCTCCATATTCATCTTAGAAAACAAAGCACGTACGGGCGCCATGCCCCGTCGCCCATCGCCACACAGCACGAACCAGGGTAAATACGCTAAAACATCATAATTTAAAAAAAATTCCAACGTCCTCCGCCATCCATTTAAGGGCCTGTTTCCCCTGTCCAACTAATCTAACGGGAGCGGTCTTGGTGCTATTTTGCTGGTGACATGTTCATTATTCCTATTAATAACGCTGTATTGTGGTCGCTTGTCCTTGCAGCATCGCATTTCTGCGAGGGGCTGCTTAATAATCCTGTCGTCGTTATTCGTGTTTTTTTCTAAATGCTGTTGCTGTTTGCGTTTCCGTGCACTCCGGAACAAATTATGTACAATTCCTCTAAGTCTTTCTGTCAGTCTGAGGAGGGCTGTGACACCCAGTTGAGGTGGCGACGGCAAGTTTGGCAGCGGCGATAGCAGCGGTACAGCAGGTACGGCGGCGGCGTGAAGAGTACAAGTGCCGTGCTGGCTGTACGTGCCGTAGTGTCCCCTCGATGGAGGGGTCCCTTCCTGTGGTTGAACCGCAGGCTTGGACGGAGCTGAGGTTGAAATTAATTACCCGCTGCCATTTGTCCTCGTGTGGCATATATGACATATATATATATGTTCACATAGACACGTGCATCTCACGTTACGCTGTAAGACACATCTCCCATCATAGGATATGCGGCACGGTGTGTGGGTTGCCGGGGGTTGAAGGGGTTTCTCCCCGGGTTTCAGCTGAATGTGACGCAGGTCTGTCGCGTTGCTTGACTTGGTTTGGCTTGGATGTTGCTTCTGGATGAGGTTGTGGTAGGCTTCAACTCGCCAAACTTGACAGCTTGAAATCCGGATGGTGGCACAACTTAAGTATGCAGGGCCCCTGGCATTCTCGCGTATGAGCCGATCGATGGTCCAATCCCACACGACCCGCCCACGACCTCAACAAGGCACTTGAGGTTGCTTCATTTTCTCAGTGTCCTCTTGCCTGCCTTTGCCGTCGGCTTGTCGGCATGTCATGATGTCGGCCGCAGTAGCATCACGCAGTACGACCGTTAGGGGCTCTTAATTTGGCAGTTTGGCAGCCCTGTCGGTTAGAAAATGGGAGAGGCATTGGAAGTTTTTTTTGGCGTCGCATCCGGTCACACATGGCACACAGCAGGTCTCACTGGCCCTTCCTGGAGCAGCTTGGGCCCTTTCTGTCCGTTTCATCCTGAGGGAGGTTTGTACGGCGGGAGATCTGTAAGGGAGGATGCTGCGCATTGCATATGTAAGGGCGAAGCCTAAAGAGGAAAGACATACAGGAATCTACTTGAAGGGGCTGTCTGTCTGTTGGAGCCGCCTGCTGCCGGTTCAGCTCCGGACGTGCATGTGCAACTCCTACGCATGGACCCTGTAGATGCGGGGCGCTTTATTATGCGCGAGTACGCGTGTCTACGACTCGGTGCAATGTGCATATGCTGTCATATTGGTTTTCCCTAACTTGACGTCACGCATGTCACCGACGTCACGCACAGCAGGCGGTGAGGACAGGCTGAGCTAGGCTGTGCTGGCTGTGTACGGCATATTCAGACATATAAAGAGATAAATAAGCTAAATAATAAGGTTTCAATATATGATACGGATTCAAGACGTCTATTACCGGAATAGCAAGAGTTGCATGAAGCTACCTAACCAACCGACAATAACAGATTTCATGCTACTGCTGCTTGCCTTGTACGACAGCTTCTTGAGCTACACTTGCTTGGGACGTGTTACCATGTGGAGGAT
>NW_003307663.1:177012-178379 GCF_000143455.1 Volvox carteri f. nagariensis | reverse complement strand
GTCGCGCCCATTGGGCGCAATGGTAGCCGTACCGCACATCCGCCTGTTTACCGTCGCGCCCATTGGGTGCGATGGTAGCCGTACCGCACATCCGCCTGTTTACCGTCGCGCCCATTGGGTGTGATGGTAGCCGTACCGCACATCCGCCTGTTTACCGTCGCACCCATTGGGTGTGATATTAGCCGTACCGCACATCCGCCTGTTTACTGTCGCACCCATTGGGTGCAATGGTAGCCGTACCGCACATCTGCCTGTTTACTGTCGCACCCATTTGGCGCGATGGTAGCCGTACTGCACATCCGCCTGTTTACCGTCGCACCCATTGGGTGCGATGGTAGCCGCGCCACACATCCGCCTGTTTACCGTCGCACCCATTGGGTGTGATGGTAGCCGCGCCACACATCCGCCTGTTTACCGTCGCACCCATTGGGTGTGATGGTAGCCGCGCCACACATCCGCCTGTTTACCGTCGCACCCATTGGGTGTGATGGTAGCCGCGCCACATTCGCACCCAATGGGTGCGACGGTAGCCGCGCCGCACATCCGCCTGTTTACCGTCGCACCCATTGGGTGCGATGGTAGCCGTACCGCACATCCGCCTGATTACCGTCGCACTCATTGGGTGCGATGGTAGCCGCGCCACACATCCGCCTGATTACCGTCGCACTCATTGGGTGCGATGGTAGCCGCGCCACACATCGCACCCAATGGGTGCGACGGTAGCCGCGCCGCACATCCGCCTGTTTACCGTCGCACCCATTGGGTGCGATGGTAGCCGTACCGCACATCCGCCTGATTACCGTCGCACTCATTGGGTGCGATGGTAGCCGCGCCACACATCCGCCTGATTACCGTCGCACTCATTGGGTGCGATGGTAGCCGCGCCACACATCCGCCTGTTTACCGTCGCACTCATTGGGTGCGATGGTAGCCGCGCCACACATCCGCCTGTTTACCGTCGCACTCATTGGGTGCGATGGTAGCCCCGCCACACATCCGCCTGTTTACCGTCGCACTCATTGGGTGCGATGGTAGCCCCGCCACACATCCGCCTGTTTACCATCCCACCCATTGGGTGCGATGGTAGCCGCGCCACACATCCGCCTGTTTACCGTCGCACTCATTGGGTGCGATGGTAGGCGCGCCACACATCCGCCTGTTTACCATCGCACCCATTGGGTGCGATGGTAGCCGCGCCACACATCCGCCTGTTTACCGTCGCACTCATTGGGTGCGATGGTAGCCGCGCCACACATCCGCCTGTTTACCGTCGCACCCATTGGGTGTGATGGTAGCCGCGCCACACATCGCACCCAATGGGTGCGACCGTATTCGCGCCGCACATCCGCGTGGTTACCGTCGCACCC
>NW_003307663.1:160246-161079 GCF_000143455.1 Volvox carteri f. nagariensis | reverse complement strand
AGGCCTCTCGAGATGCTGGGAAGACATGCACTCCAGCATGTATATGTATGTATGTATGGTGTGGGTGCTGTACTGTACAACANGCTTTTACACTCCTTGCCCTCGCTCTGAAGGTGTCTGTCTTAGGCCCTCACCGGTGTGTCCCCACCACACCAGCTTGCAATTGTCCCCACCTAGTCCTACCCTTTGGGCAGTAGAGTTGCCAGTCCATGTCATATCAGCAGTGCCTCTTCACATGTGTCCAGCCTTCTTTTCAGGTTGTCCAGGCATAGAGATTTCTCGGTCAGCAGCAGCTACGCAGTATATGTATACATGCATACTCTATCATAATGGAACATTGGTCACTGTATTCGAATCCATCACTGTGCATCATCATTTGGGGGTGCATCAGCGCTGGAATTAATTGGTATAGGAATTATATTCTCCTGCTCTTTGTCAGGATCCATCCTTGAACCTTCCAGCAGGGACACGATGCTGCAGCCTTAGCACATTTGCTGTGCATGTCTGGAGCAGAGCCAATCCTTCCAGCAGCACCAATCCATCCAGCCTAACTGGATCATACCTTGTCACCTGCTGTTTGCCTTCCAGCTAATGCTATCATCTCGCCTTGCCATGCACGAAACTGCTACAGGCAGGCCCACACCTTCCATCCCTGCTTCTGGAAATCCAGGCATTCGTCCCCCCTCTCCCCCAGGATCAATAATATCTCCATCCTCCGGTAAGTCAGTCGCACGCTGCTCTATCTTGCATCGTCGCCAAGGAAGGGTAGTTGACATGTGTACATATAGTATCCAAGCAAGCAAGCGGCTTGCAGGAGCTGATGCGATGCTACA
>NW_003307663.1:149140-150015 GCF_000143455.1 Volvox carteri f. nagariensis | reverse complement strand
GTGCGATGGTAGCCGCGCCACACATCCGCCTGTTTACCGTCGCACCCATTGGGTGCGATGGTAGCCGCGCCACACATCCGCCTGTTTACCGTCGCACCCATTTGGCGCGATGGTAGCCGTACCGCACATCCGCCTGTTTACCGTCGCACCCATTGGGTGCGATGGTAGCCGTACCGCACATCCGCCTGTTTACCGTCGCACCCATTGGGTGCGATGGTAGCCGTACTGCACATCCGCCTGTTTACCGTCGCACCCATTGGGTGCGATGGTAGCCGCGCCACACATCCGCCTGTTTACCGTCGCACTCATTGGGTGCGATGGTAGCCGCGCCACACATCCGCCTGTTTACCGTCGCACTCATTGGGTGCGATGGTAGCCACGCCACACATCCGCCTGTTTACCGTCGCTCCCATTGGGTGCGATGGTAGCCGTGCCGCACATCCGCCTGTTTACCGTCGCACCCATTGGGTGCGATGGTAGCCGTGCCGCACATCCGCCTGTTTACCGTCGCACCCATTGGGTGCGATGGTAGCCGCGCCGCACATCCGCCTGTTTACCGTCGCACTCATTGGATGTGATGGTAGCCGTGCCACACATCCGCCTGTTTACCGTCACACCCATTGGGTGTGATGGTAGCCGTGCCACACATCCGCCTGTTTACCGTCGCACCCATTGGGAGCGATGGTAGCCGCGCCACACATCCGCCTGTTTACCGTCGCACCCATTGGGAGCGATGGTAGCCGCGCCACACATCCGCCTGTTTACCGTCGCACCCATTGGGTGCGATGGTAGCCGCGCCGCACATCCGCCTGTTTACCGTCGCACCCATTGGGTGCGATGGTAGCCGCGCCACACATCCGCCTGTTTACCGTCGC
>NW_003307663.1:138969-147057 GCF_000143455.1 Volvox carteri f. nagariensis | reverse complement strand
TACGGTGAGGCCAGGAACACCAATTGTTCAGCCAACAGTGCTTGTCACGCCTCTGCTTCAATTGGCTTGTTCATCACCCTCCCCCCGGATCCAATTACGATTTTAGTAAAGCCCGCCTGTCCAAAACACTGTGGATGTGTGAGATATGCCCACGTCTGTGCCTGCACCCCCAATCGGAGACACTGGCAACAATGCTGATCACGTCACCAATACACCCCGATCCTGAGATCCACTGCCGTGACCCGGGACCAGCTGTGCGTGGTGCACCCCTTCCAGGGTTTCGCCCACCAAACAAGAGTGTCCATGTCATCACCCCAGCATGTAGCTGGTAGTCCATGCCTCCACCGGTCATGAAAGGGTCACATGCATATTGGCCTATGCTGTACACACCAGCGGCCGTGAATACGCTGCTGGCCCAAGCATCCGCCTTGTAATCATTTCCGTATTCCACTGCCTGATGATGACATAGCTGTCCCTGGCCATGCATGTCACTGCTCGTGAAACCCCCATGGCCCCCTTAGTAGCTACCCGATTGGTCCCCACCGTATACCCTCCCGTACAAGCCTGCGACGCATGTGTCCGAATGTCACCATGGCTGCAGTCGGGGGATGGCAAAACGAGGGGGGAAAGGGGGAAAACGCAGCGGGGCAGAATGGTTAGGAGGGCGTGTTTCAGGGCATGACAGGGGCCCCCTCAACCTAGGCGATGCATTCCTTCTAACATCATCATGGCCGCAGTCGGGGGATGGCAAAACAAAAGGGGGAAGGGGGAAAATATTGCGTGGCGGGCCGGGAATTGGAACAGTACAGAGGTGCCACCCACGTTAGGGTGGGTCTGGTGTCAATTCCCAGGTGTCCCGTACTGACCCATGATACATACACACATTTGTACGTGGGCACATGAGCACACGGATGGTGGGGCACACACATTCACTCCAAAAAAAGAACGGAGGGAGGGAAGGCCAAGGGAGTGAAGGGGACAGCAGAGGGGAAGGCACAGGATGGAAGAAGGGAGGGCACATGGTAGGGGAAGGGAGGATGTTGGGAGGGAGCGTTGAGGAAAGTGGGGGGGATGATGGAGGAAGGGTGGAGGAAGAGTGGGAAATGGTATTGTGGAGGGATTATTGAGGGAGGGTGGAGTGAGGGTTGGAGGGTGAAATGAAGGAAGGATGGAGACGGAGCGCCATGTCTCCCTTACTTCACCCCCCGAAGGAAAAAACAGCCACACAGATTTATGGGGCCGGAGGCCTCAGTGATATTAGCATATGCATCATTCACACCCACACGAATCCCCCAGGGTCCCTGTCGTATTGAAGTCATTTAGCCAGTGGCTCCCCCGTTTGTTTGACTGGACATTTATAGGAGAGTCATCACACACACAACCAGAAGAGGCGCACAAACACGTGGCATGCCAAACCAGCCATCAACCCTTAAGTAATTTAACTTAGGGAGAGGCACCCCCAGAATCCCGGATGGGCAGTGGCAGGTGTTGTGTCGTATGCGGTTTTTATAATTGTTTGGATGTTGTGCACAACACATGGGTGAGGTGGGGTGGCCCATCCATCTCCGCCGGTCACCCGACAGCCCCTGGTTTGCCCTGCACCAACAGCACGCCTCCCGGGTTCCCATGACCGGCAGTCTGAAAGCCATCCAGCTGCTGTGCACCTATGACCGACAGCCCAGCACCTATGATCTATCTGCAATGTATCGACCCTAGACAAACCGTTTTGGGGCTCCTGGAGGCCCATAAAGCGCAGCCGGGGCAACATGCGCTCCCTTTAAGTCGACCATGCAATGCCTTGCCTACCCTATATTTCAGAACAATCCTATGCTTTTCGGTGCTTTTGGATGGGTACAAAGCGAGAAGTCCTGTCATCATCATCGGCCATGTCGACGTCAGAGTGCCCGCGCGTGAAGCTGTTTGCTATACTAGTTAAAGCAATAACTTTGATTTAGCTATGAAGTCTCTGTAGCCCGTTCGGTTGGCTTTATGAAATTGCGTAACCTCTGTCCGGCCGTCGCAGTTACCTTCTACCAAAGTATGTGCGCTTTGCGCAGAATTTAAGCTATAAATACAAGCAATAGTTAACTCAATTGGTGTTCCTGGCCTCGCAGTAATTCGTTAGCCAACTTCCACTCCGGGGCATAGGCACTCGGGGTCTTGGCCTGCAGGACCCGTCCACATTCACACAATGCCTAAGTCTTGCAAATGCGGCAACCTTTTCTGTAATAAATTACACCTCGAAATCCATGAACGGTTTGCCTCATTAAGCAGCCTCTCGCACAAATGTGTCCGGTCGTACTACGCGAATAGAGAATCCGTACATCGTCCCAAAAGAATTTTCTCTCGAATTTTGCCTTGCGGATGCGCGCGTGCGATTCGCAAAATGCGTCTGTACAGGTATATAAATTTTCTTGGCGGAAAAGGACCAGGTGCGCCAGCGCGTTGCGCAGGTGGGCATGTTGGCCATAGCCGCACGCTGGACTATTGCGTGGATGCTTTGCAGTAAATAAAAGCACTGAAAGCCAACGTCGTAGCTTGCAACTCTGGGCTCTTGAAACTGCCGCGGAAGATGAAGCGGTCGGCGAAGAATCAGCCATAAGGCGCCTGCTTTCGGTAGCGCAGCGCATAATGCACATTGTTCCGACTTAACTCAAGTTACACTCTTACGAAATAAATAATAACAACGCGGAATTAGGTAAAGAGAAGAATCGCGAAAGTCGTTCAGAACCTTGCAAGTAAAATGGATGCCGCTGAGGGCTTGGAACAGCTTTTCGCAGCGCATTCGGCCGTGCCTGCGTTAGCCGTCTTGCAGCAACTACGAATGGAATTGAGCCAGCAGCAAGCTCGAAGCCTGCTGAATAACCACCGGGCATATCTTCAGCTGGGAACATGTACTTTTGGTCGGCGCGGTCAAGCAGCGTACGCATTGCGCACAGGTACCGAGGTGCAGCGTCTCAGGATGGATTTCAGCCGACAAAGCCTCAAGAGCTGCTGCACAACCACCGGTGTGTCTTCAGTTGGGCACGTGTAGTTTTGGTCGGTTTTGGTTTTGGTTTTATGCATGGCGCACAGAAACCAAGGTGCAGCGTCTCTGTAACATCGCCAACATATCCGGAACGCACACGGTGGCAGGCTTGCCGAGCACGAAATGAAGGGGGGTCGCATCTCACCATTCAACTAAGCATGCATGTGCTCGGTTGAATGCTCGGTAGCATGCGAGTTTACCTATCAGGATGTTTGTTTGCATATATCCCTCCAAGCGAGAGGGCTTGGACCTATGCTGATGTTCGTTACAAGAAGTGAACTGAGGACTGATGCTACACGTCATGTATACGCGTTGCTTAGCTTGCAACGAGACGCGCCCACGATGAAAGCTTCAGCTACACTCACAATACATTATACTGCTACACTATTCTCTCCAGTCCTACCACATTATATTTCACCAACGTACTTCCGCACCTTCCACATCACCATACGTGCTTTGGAAACGCGGGCAGCTGCTTCACAAGGGCCCCCATCTTTGGTACAGGTCGCTTGCAATCACGCCGTACACATCTTCATACATCAGTCCAGAATGACTACATCCTGCTTACATTCGTCATTCATATAGGCAATATTGCGATATGATTACGATCATCGATGGACCTTGAGGAAGAGTGTGCTACATGCATAGCCAGAAACGAAGTTAGCAGAGCTTGGTCTTTTGCATTCACCTCCCCAGTCCAAGAAAATTACAAGCACTGGATTGAAATCCTGCCGACTTCGTAGAAGGATCGACCAAGCAGTGCAGCCGGCGGTCGACCTTGTCCGCCCTTCATCACGGCACAGTAGGAGAGAGGTCACAGCCATTACAGGATCTGATACCACTGAAGAGTCCGAGGAATACTGTGAATTGGAATCAGCACATGAGCGCATGGTAAAGCTGTGACCTTTTGCGCCGCCGATTATCCTGATGAACTTGCTTGCTTTACTTGTCAAGCACGAATCCCTCTTTCTTTGCTACCCATTCCTTTCGCATTATCGAAGGAGGCCATTCAGAACGTTCCTGAACCTAGTCCAGGTGACCTTCCTGGCCTTCAAGGCATTCCAGTGGAGGTTCGGGATATGGCTGCAAAAATAGGCTTCGAAATCGGCCGTAGGCCGTTCCAGCTGTTCTACACAGCATATGATAAATGGAAGTCGGATTTCAAGCCGGCTTTTAACAGTCCAGGATCAGCCAAGGCTACCATGGACAGCACCCTCTACTAAATGGGATTCAGGGAGAGAGACCTTCTTGACCAGCAGCAGGTCAACAGGGTGAGCCTCAAAACGGTAAGCATAGAAAACTGTTGCTTTACTAGTGAAATTGCAGACTAAACGTGATGTTGTTACAAACCCTAAACATAACCACTCCAGTCACTTGTTGAGGAGGTTGTGTGTATCTGCTGCGTTTTATATGTGAAATTCTCCTTACTGAGAGGTACAACACTGCACTGCTTAATGAATGTACAGTTCAAGGAGAGTGTCAAGCCCAAGTTGGTTCACGTGGTGCCACCAAACTTCATCAATGGGCTTGAGACAGCCTTTGAGGCGGTTGCCAACCCAAACCCCCGGAAGAGGAAGAACAGCTGGGATAGCCACGAAGGAGATGGGGGCGACGGTGAACGTGATGGCACCAAGGATGCATCAGGAAGTGGGACTTCACAGGGTGTGCAGCGTGCCAAGAGGTACATCCTGGAGAAGTTGTACAAGTTCTTCAATCCAGTCCTGAAGGACTTCAATTCAGCATCCAAGATCTACTTGGAAGTGGTAAGTTAGGGGCAGGGTTGAATTATTCATCTTTGAAAGACTGTCACTCAATACTCATGGGTGCTCATGCTTGACTACAGACCGAAAAGGAAATTGAGGACTTTGTGGTTATGCTGGGTGGGCGAGACAGAACCGTGGCTGGCTTCCACTTGGACTCAGAAGCAACCGACCAGGACATACACGCACGTGTCTGGAAGTCCCTGGTTGAGAGATGGAACAACCGCAAGAAGTGGATTGGAAATCTACAGCAGCAGGCCAATGTGGAGGGTGAGTACTAAGAGTACTTTGGAAACAGTATTAAAATTGCACCTCCAAGCGCACACACCCAGCCCCACAGACCCCCAGCAACAGCTGCAACGCGCATAGACTGCCATGCCCTACAAACACGGAGGGGGGTTAAGAAACTTAGGAGAATGCTTAAGAACGATAAGAACATCTGAAGAATACGGAGGCGGCGGGTGTGCATTCTTAATCATTCTTACACTGGGATTAAGCGGTTTTATGTAAGTATGTCATATAAGTATGAATTAAGAATGCATCAGCCATGAAAACATTCTGTAATTAATGCCTGACGGAGCTCTTATAATTCCCGGATAGGTAATACATCACAGTGATTGCGAAACAGTGAATATACCATGAAATTTCATGAAAACCATTGACATGTGTCTGGGTGTAATAATGCGAGACAGGCCTCTTAGATTAATCTAACAGATTAACTCAACAGATTCACTCATCATGATCATGATAAGCGAATTCATAACCTATTATCAAATCACCTATGAATCACCTTACATATGTGTGTATTACATGTACATGGCTAGCTGCAGGTAAAACTACCCATACAATCATAGTTTGCGAGCTGAAGGCCCTGGGGCAATACCTGTACACCTAGAAGCCATGGAGAACAGGAAACACCGCACTGTCATACCCCTGGCATCTGGTGGGGCTGACATGTGCGGCCAGGATCTGGGGCAGGGTAGGCTCCGACAGTGCCTGAATGGCAGAGGAAGATAGGTGAGGTAGGCGTGATAGGGAGAGGAGACAGGACCCAGGCGCGGGGCAAGCCTACCGGGTGGGCAGCATCAGAGAAACCGGGAGCTTGAGACAAGTCCAGAGTGGGGATCAGGCCCACGGAGGGGGTGAGGGGGTGGGGCCCCCGAGGAACAAGGAAAGACGGAAGTAAGGAAGATGACGAGCCAAGGTGGAGCACCACAGGTAGGGCCGGGGGTACCCTGCCCCAGATCCTGGCCGCGCACCTCAGCCCCACTTCTGTACCCTCCACCGTACTGGATCCGCCTTCCAGCCACCAGATCTATACCGTCACCCTCACAAAGGTCGCCACCGTCTGCGACAACCCGTTGGCTCATGAAATCATTGCCCACCAGGAGGCTGCTGGCTGTGACCTCTCTGCCTGGCTGGCCACCCTGCCCCATGGCTGTAACCTGCTGTCCTGCACTGATGACGACCTGCTCGTCTACTTGGAGGCCTGCTGGCTCCCCAACTGTCGGGTGAACAATCTGAGTCCCAACACCGTCAACAATCGGACTGTTTTAACCACTTGGGCCACGGCAGCACTTACGACTGTGGAACTGGCATCGGCAACCCCTGCTGCTCCAGCGCCTTGTCCTCCTACAAGACTGGCTGTAGTCGCCTCACCGCCGACTGTGGCTACGAGGAGCAAGCTGCCGTGCCCCTTACCCCTCGCGATTTTACCACCCTCATGGATCACCTCTGGCCCGGATTCCAGGCTTCCACCACCTCCCTAGCCCGCCTGCTGTTGCTACACGATATGTTGTGCTGCCAATTTATGTGGCACACCAGCTACCGCGGCCATGACACAGGCAAACTGCGGCTACATGATTTCTGTGACCCGCAGGATGGTGGCCCCTTCTGTGAAATACCAGACCTGTTCGGTGCCTACCCCTCCCTCTCCTTATGGATTGAGCAACTTGGGACCAAAACATCCAAAGGGCACCGAGCTCCCCGTTTGGAACTGCACCCCGGCCCTTCTCCGCGACATTGCTTCATCTGCACCCTCGCCCTCTATTGGCAGCTGTGCCATGCCCCCGATGGCCCCCCAGGGTCCGCCATCTCCGACTACCTCTTCCATCCCACTGACCGGGGTCACCAACACTTCGTGGAGCGCCCGTTTTCCAGCAGCACTTTGGCCATGCGAGTGGGCAAACACCTGGAGGAGGCTGGTGTTTACGTCGGGCAAACCCCTCATGGGTTTCGTTGTGGTATTATCCAGGCCACGCAGGCCGCCGGCGCCTCCCTCGAGGAGCTCCACACCTTCTCCCAGATCCGCAGCCCTCAAGTCCTGGAGCGCTACACCGACGCCTCTCGGCCCACTCGTGTCCCTCGCGGCTCTGGTCCCCAATCCTAGCCTCCGCCTCCTGCTGGTGCTGCCCCTCTTAGCCCTGGTGCTCACTTCATGGCTCGTCCTCCCCCCTTTCCCCACCACATTGACGGGCGGGTGGGCGGGGTTCTGACTTGTGCTTGCTTGCACAGTTATCGGGCGATATTGCATTGTCTGAAGTTAGCTGACAGTTTTCTACGTGAAGCGTTGAAAACTAAGGTTTTCTGCGAATACGGAGTGTCTTTGCCGTATGGCGTACGAGCCAGTGTGGCTCTTGTGTCGCGGCACGCGACAGTGTTGGCTAATTCGGGTTGTTCGTAGCTACGTTTGGGTGCTGCCGGGAAGCGGTTGGTCTGTAGGCCTTGGTGATCCGCTTCGTGGTAGTGTGCCCTCAATTACAATGTCCGATTCTGACAGCGAGACTTCGGTCAGCTACAACACGATGTACACCGAACTAAAAGCGCGACTAGTCGCACTTAAGGAAAATAAAGATGTCAAGGCTGCGCAGGAGCGTCGCGCCGCTGACCCGGGCGTAATTTTGAACAAGCAGCAGCTGGCTGCCATGGACCAGCTGAACGCCGTGAAGCTGCAGCTGACAACCATTAAGAAGCTTATGGACACGAAGCCTGACGTGCAGGCGGTCGACGGTCCACCGGCGAAGCGGGCCCGTGTCGCCCTTGAGGATTTCAAATGTGACTTCGGCGCCAGCGAGGGCAAAGCGAACAAGTCTCTCAGCGGACAGCGCGCGCATATCGAGAAATGCTACAATGCGGTAATGGACATTGAGGACGCGTGGCGCAACGTCCTCGCGGCTCGGCCCGGCGAGGAATGCTTCAGGAACATCGAGGCCATGGAGACTGCCATCACCGACGGCAAGGCCGTGTTCCGGGGGGTCGCGAAGGAGCTGGTCGTTGCATACAACCACGGCTGGGAGGTCG
>NW_003307663.1:136177-138919 GCF_000143455.1 Volvox carteri f. nagariensis | reverse complement strand
TTTGGAGCCGACGCAGGTGTTAACTCGCGAGTCGGGGCCCGGAGAGGCCGGGGGCAGCAGCCCCGTGGTGTTTGGGAGCCGACACGAGTGTTAACTCGCGGGTCAGGGCCCGGAGAGGCCGGGGGCAGCAGCCCCGTGGTGTTTGGGAGCCGACACGAGTGTTAACTCGCGGGTCGGGGCCCGGAGAGGCCGGGGGCAGCAGCCCCGTGGTGTTTGGGAGCCGACACGAGTGTTAACTCGCGGGTCGGGGCCCGGAGAGGCCGGGGGCAGCGGCCCCATAGCGTGGAAGCGTGTTGTTGACGTTCCTTGTGGCTGTAGCCTTGTGCGGGGTTGGGTGGCTAAGGGCACGGCCGCCCCCTCCGCGATTATTGAAGTTTCGTGGTAGTGTGCCCTCTCCCGGCCCTACCCTTTCACGAAGACGTTCTTTCCTTGCGTGCAGGTACTTGTTTGTAACGTAGTCTTCGCATGAAAACTGACAGTTTTCTACGTGAAGCGTTGAAAACTAAGGTTTTCTGCGAATACGGAGTGTCTTTGCCGTATGGCGTACGAGCCAGTGTGGCTCTTGTGTCGCGGCACGCGACAGTGTTGGCTAATTCGGGTTGTTCGTAGCTACGTTTGGGTGCTGCCGGGAAGCGGTTGGTCTGTAGGCCTTGGTGATCCGCTTCGTGGTAGTGTGCCCTCTCCCGGCCCTACCCTTTCACGAAGACGTTCTTTCCTTGCATGCAGGTACTTGTTTGTAACGTAGTCTTCGCATGAAAACGCCTTGTTCCCAGCTAATCTTTGTAACGAACTAGGGTATCCGTCCCTGTCCTCTGCCCAGCTCTGGGCTGCAAATTCCTGTGCCACACTTGCTGTACCGCACTACAGGACGAGCACTTAATCAACATGCATTGCTTAAATATCAGCGTGTGATCCGTACTCCCTACTAACTTTCTGTGGGGAAGGCCATTGCATCTGCGACCACACTCCCGCGGTACCCAAACCCTTCAAAGATAACTCCGACCAGCCCCAAAACACACCGCGGAGCGGTCTCCCCTTCCCCACTCACTTCCCAAGTGGTACCCTGGGTCCTCTCGCTCACCAGCCCCTCCTCCCCCTGGCCCTTGTGACATCTGCCAGGCGTTCTTGCTGCACAGGCTGGTATTTCAGGAAACAATTAAAGTACCTCGGATGGATGTAGAGGCACAGCTTGCCCTCCTTTCCCACCACTCACAGGCTGTTGATAAGCATGGGTGTAGTGCATTAGCTGGGCATTCCAGTCTCCCACTGCAGAGAGCCGTGCTTAACTCGGCTGTAACGACACAGCTGTAGGAACTGCACTGCATGCGGCCGGTGACCTGCCATTATTATTTCCGGGTTGCAGTCCAGCATCACGACCTGCAGCAACTCCTGCACAATAGCTAGCTTGCAGTCCCGCTCAGGCACCATCTGTTGTCCTGGGTGTTCGCATGACACCCACTCCAGCTGGGGCCCTCCCTCCAGGTGGCCTAGCCAACATCTCTGTCTGTGAGGGGGCAGCCTTCTTTAGCTGCCTGGAAGAACTCTCACCACACTGCTACATGTGTAAGTAGCTTTCCTGGCTGGTAGTCCTCGGGTCCGGAAGCAAAAGATGATCTCTTCTGCAACTCTTGCTCATTCTGCTGATCTCCTGCATCATGTCACCCTAGAGGCTGTAGCCTCTGTCCAGCCTCCTGTAGCAGCTGTATGCCTCACTGCATGCTTCCTTGGGTGTCCCCACTAGTGGTTTTCATCCTGTGACGCCGGGTTCTCCCCTTTCTGCTCCTCACTCACCCACTTGCTGCCTTCACAAGGGTCATCATTTCACGACAGCAGTTTGTCCAGATCAGCTCCCTCCTCCTCCCGGGTGTCCGTGTGGTAGCCAGTGCTAGATCCTCCGGCTCCTTCCCCTTCTATCCCTTGCTTGATCACAGTCAACACAGTAAGCCTGGGCCTCTGGGCTTGGGTCTCCTTGTGTGGCGCCTCATTGCAGCTAACCAGGGCGTCCGCCCGTTGGGCCACCCATTCTGCCTCTGTTGCTGGGTGTTTATACCAGCAGCACTGCCCAACCTGCACCTTAACACAGGGCCCCCTCCCTGCGTAACTAGTACAAGTCAGTGCCATTCTCCCTGTACACACTCTCCGTAATCTGCTCTTCACCCACTTCCTGGTATCCCCGCCGACCCAGCTCCTGGTTTACAGCCACCACTACACTGGCAGGCGGGCTCAGCCGTGGTCCATCGCGGCCCCCCCACCGTGAGGCGTTCCCAGTCCCGGGTTTACTAGGATCTGGGAGCCTGCACCCACTGGGCTCCGACTTGCACTCCTCTGGTCATGGAAGCCGGGAACCCCCGATTGCCACCCTTCCCATGCTGCTCTGTTGCCCACACTCATCCTGCGCTTGCTGTCAACCTCCTCCTAAATTCCTTAGTAGGCTGTGAGTCAGCTGCCCATTCGCCTCTTGTAACTTCACGGCCGTGCACGTGAACAGTACCACTGCCGGCCAGGTTCACTCCTGCAACTCCTTGAACATCGGAGGCTGACACCGCGGCCTGGAGGGCCGCCTCTAACCCGAACACCTGGAACTCGTGGGCCTGCTGCTGTAGCTTGAACACACTCGTCTCCACCCAGCTCCACGGCACCAGGTATCCAGCAATTTGCCCCGTGAAGTGTCCTTTGAGAAGCATGTTTGGCTTTTGCCCGATGTATGCCCCAACATGCTGGCATTGCGGCCCTGCAGAATCC
>NW_003307663.1:133302-134767 GCF_000143455.1 Volvox carteri f. nagariensis | reverse complement strand
CCTGCCCCATGGCTGTAACCTGCTGTCCTGCACTGATGACGACCTGCTCGTCTACTTGGAGGCCCGCTGGCTCCCCAACCGTCAGGTGAACAATCCGAGTCCCAACACCGTCAACAATCATCTGGGTCTGCTCTCCGGACTGTTTAACCGCTTGGGCCACGGCAGCACTTACAACTGTGGAACCGGCATCAGCAACCCCTGCTGCTCCAGCGCCTTGTCCTCCTACAAGACTGGCTATAGTCGCCTCGCCGCTGACTGTGGCTACGAGGAGCAAGCCGCCGTGCCCCTTACCCCTCGCGATTTTACCACCCTCATGGATCACCTCTGGTCCGGATTCCAGGCTTCCACCACCTCCCTAGCCCGCCTGCTGTTGCAACACGATATGTTGTGACTGCCAATTTATGTGGCACACCAGCTACCACGGCCATGACACAGGCAAACTGCGGCTACATGATTTCTGTGACCCGCAGGGTGGTGGTCCCTTCCGTGAAATACCGGACCCGTTCGGTGCCTACCCCTCCCTCTCCTTACGGATTGAGCAACTTGGGACCAAAACATCCAAAGGGCGCCGAGCTCCCCCTTTGGAACTGCGCCCCGGCCCTTCTCCGCGACATTGCTTCATCCGCACCTTCGCCCTCTATTGGCAGCTGTGCCATGCCCCCGATGCCCCCCCAGGGTCTGCCATCTCCGACTACCTCTTCCATCCCACTGACCGGGGTCACCAACACTTCGTGGAGCGCCCGTTTTCCAGCAGCACTTTGGCCATGCGAGTGGGCAAATACCTGGAGGAGGCTGGTGTTTACGTCGGGCAAACCCCTCATGGGTTTCGTCGTGGTATTATCCAGGCCACGCAGGCCGCCGGCGCCTCCCACGAGGAGCTCCACACCTTCTCCCAGATCCGCAGCCCTCAAGTCCTGGAGCGCTACACCGACGCCTCTCGGCCCACTCATGTCCCTCGCGGCTCCGGTCCCCAATCCTAGCCTCCGCCTCCTGCTGGTGCTGCCCCTCTTAGCCCTGGTGCTCACTTCGTGGCTCGTCCTCCCCCCTTTCCCCATCACATCGACGGGCGGGTGGGCGGGGTTCTGACTTGTGCCTGCTTGCACAGTTATCGGGCGATCTTGCGTTGTCTGAAGTTAGCGCCTTGTTCCCAGCTAATCTTTGTAACGAACTAGGGTATCCGTCCCTGTCCTCTGCCCAGCTCTGGGCTGCGAATTCCTGCGCCACACTTGCCGTACCGCACTACAGGACGAGCACTTAATCAACATGCATTGCTTAAATGTCAGCGTGTGATCTGTACTCCCTACTAACTTTCTGTGGGAAGGCCGTTGCGTCTGCGACCACACTCCCGTGTACCCAAACCCTTCAAAGATAACTCCGACCAGCCCCAAAACACACCACGGAGCGGTCTCCCCTTCCCCACTCACTTCCCAGGTGGTACCCTGGGTCCTCTCGCTCACCAGCCCCT
>NW_003307663.1:123010-133252 GCF_000143455.1 Volvox carteri f. nagariensis | reverse complement strand
TATGTGGCACACCAGCTACTTCGGCCATGACACAGGCAAACTGCGGCTACATGATTTCTGTGACCCGCAGGGTGGTGGTCCCTTCCGTGAAATACCGGACCCGTTCGGTGCCTACCCCTCCCTCTCCTTACGGATTGAGCAACTTGGGACCAAAACATCCAAAGGGCGCCGAGCTCCCCCTTTGGAACTGCGCCCCGGCCCTTCTCCGCGACATTGCTTCATCCGCACCTTCGCCCTCTATTGGCAGCTGTGCCATGCCCCCGATGCCCCCCCAGGGTCTGCCATCTCCGACTACCTCTTCCATCCCACTGACCGGGGTCACCAACACTTCGTGGAGCGCCCGTTTTCCAGCAGCACTTTGGCCATGCGAGTGGGCAAATACCTGGAGGAGGCTGGTGTTTACGTCGGGCAAACCCCTCATGGGTTTCGTCGTGGTATTATCCAGGCCACGCAGGCCGCCGGCGCCTCCCACGAGGAGCTCCACACCTTCTCCCAGATCCGCAGCCCTCAAGTCCTGGAGCGCTACACCGACGCCTCTCGGCCCACTCATGTCCCTCGCGGCTCCGGTCCCCAATCCTAGCCTCCGCCTCCTGCTGGTGCTGCCCCTCTTAGCCCTGGTGCTCACTTCGTGGCTCGTCCTCCCCCCTTTCCCCATCACATCGACGGGCGGGTGGGCGGGGTTCTGACTTGTGCCTGCTTGCACAGTTATCGGGCGATCTTGCGTTGTCTGAAGTTAGCGCCTTGTTCCCAGCTAATCTTTGTAACGAACTAGGGTATCCGTCCCTGTCCTCTGCCCAGCTCTGGGCTGCGAATTCCTGCGCCACACTTGCCGTACCGCACTACAGGACGAGCACTTAATCAACATGCATTGCTTAAATGTCAGCGTGTGATCTGTACTCCCTACTAACTTTCTGTGGGAAGGCCGTTGCGTCTGCGACCACACTCCCGTGGTACCCAAACCCTTCAAAGATAACTCCGACCAGCCCCAAAACACACCACGGAGCGGTCTCCCCTTCCCCACTCACTTCCCAGGTGGTACCCTGGGTCCTCTCGCTCACCAGCCCCTCCTCCCCTTGGCCCTTGTGACATCTGCCAGGCGTTCTTGCTGCACAGGCCGGTATTTCAGGAAACAATTAAAGTACCTCGGATGGATGTAGAGGCGCAGCTTGCCCTCCTTTCCCACCACTCACAGGCCGTTGATAAGCGTGGGTGTAGTGCATTAGCTGGGCATTCCAGTCTCCCACCACAGAGAGCCGTGCTTAACTCGGCTGTAACGACGCAGCTGTAGGAACTGCACTGCATGCGGCCGGTGACCTGCCATTATTATTTCCGGGTTGCAGTCCAGCATCGCGACCTGCAGCAACTCCTGCACAATAGCTAGCTTGCAGTCCCGCTCAGGCACTATTTGTTGTCCTGGGTGTTCGCATGACACCCACTCCAGCTGGGGCCCTCCCTCCAGGTGGCCTAGCCAACGTCTCTGTCTGTGAGGGGGCAGCCTTCTTTAGCTGCCTGGAAGAACTCTCACCACACTGCTACATGTGTAAGTAGCTTTCCTGGCTGGTAGTCCTCGGGTCCGGAAGCAAAAGACGATCTCTTCTACAACTCTTGCTCATTCTGCTGATCTACTGCGTCATGTCACCCTAGAGGCTGTAGCCTCTGTCCGGCCTCCTGTAGCAGCTGTATGCCTCGCTGCATGCTTCCTTGGGTGTCCCCGCTCCCCTTGCTGGTGCTCGTCCTGCGACGCCGGGTTCTCCCCTTTCTGCTCCTCACTCACCCACTTGCTGCCTTCACAAGGGTCATCGTTTCACGACAGCAGTTTGTCCAGATCAGCTCCCTCCTCCTCCCGGGTGTCCGTGTGGTAGCCAGTGCTAGATCCTCCGGCTCCTTCCCCTTCTATCCCTTGCTTGATCACAGTCAACACAGTAAGCCTGGGCCTCTGGGCTTGGGTCTCCTTGTGTGGCGCCTCGTTGCAGCTAACCAGGGCGTCCGCCCATTGGGCCACCCGTTCTGCCTCTGTTGCTGGGTGTTTATACCAGCAGCACTGCCCAACCTGCACCTTAACACAGGGCCCCTTCCCTGCATAACTAGTACAAGTCAGTGCCATTCACATGGCCCCTGTACACACTCTCCGTAATCTGCTCTTCACCCACTTCCTGGTATCCCCGCCGACCCAGCTCCTGGTTTACAGCCACCACTACACTGGCAGGCGGGCTCAGCCGCGGTCCATCGCGGCCCCCCCACCGTGAGGCGTTCCCAGTCCCGGGTTTACTAGGATCTGGGAGCCCGCACCCACTGGGCTCCGACTTGCACTCCTCTGGTCATGGAAGCCGGGAACCCCCGATTGCCACCCTTCCCATGCCGCTCTGTTGCCCACACTCATCCTGCACTCGCTGTCAACCTCCTCCTAAATTCCTTAGTAGGCTGTGAGTCAGCTGCCCATTCACCTCTTGTAACTTCACGGCCGTGCACGTGAACAGTACCACTGCCGGCCAGGTTCACTCCTGCAACTCCTTGAACATCGGAGGCTGACACCGTGGCCTGGAGGGCCACCTCTAACCCGAACACCTGGAACTCGTGGGCCTGCTGCTGTAGCTTGAACACACTCGTCTCCACCCAGCTCCACGGCACCAGGTATCCAGCAATTTGCCCCGTGAAGTGTCCTTTGAGAAGCGTGTTTGGCTTTTGCCCGATGTATGCCCCAACGTGCTGGCATTGCGGCCCTGCAGAATCCATGCAGCACTCATGCAACTTCTTTTCCTCCTGCTCTGGCATAACACGGCTACGGGTTTACCGCCCGCAGTGCGTGGTGGCTTTGTGCCATTACTCTAACCTGGACCTCCGGGGCCTCCCACAGCTGGGATGTTGGGACTCGGCCAACAACCTCGTAATGCAGCGCCTCCGGGCTGCCATGTTGTTTCCTTACGGCGGCCATGCGCCTCTTGGATGGCCTTCTCCCGGATGCCACGGTTCGCCTGGGGCTGCTCTTCCAGGCCAGTGGCTGCTGCCGGATACAGGGCTCCCGCTCCCGTGTTGGTGAGCTGCGTCTCCCGGGCCTAATCCTCAGCCAAGCATCTGACTGCTGCCGTTTATCCTCCCGTCCTTCCCTGGCTTCCACACCCCAGGGGTGGCTTCCATGCCTTCCAATCTGTGACTCAGGAAACCGCGCCACCATTCGCTTCTCCTCTTCCACCTGTTCCTCTTAGCCCTGGCTTGGGTTGTCAGGACGACCTTCCGACCCTTGGTACCCGTTGCCCCGATTCCTGCCCTCACCGACGGGCCTCCACAACTGCACCTCATCCATTGCTGCTGTCCGAGTTATCTCCCCTTTCTGGCTCCAAGTCCTCCTCGTCCACTTCTGGCCCCATGCACTCCGTCTGGGTGCTCCACTACACGAGAACAATCCCGCTGGGGTTGGTCCTCCGGTGGACACAACACAACCTACCAGCCCAAAGCAACTCAGCCTGGGTACTTCACCGTGCGAGAGCAAACCCCTGGGGTTGGCCTTCCGGATACATGCGACCCATCCTCCTGGCCCCAAGGCAACTCAGCCTGGGTGCTTCACCGCATGAGAGCATACCCCCTGGGGCTGGCCTTCCGGATAAACACGATGCAACCTAGCGACTCAATGCAGCTCCGCCTGGGTGCCTCGCTGCCCGAGCGCAAACCTGCTGGGGCTGGCCTTGCGGATAAACGCAACACAACCTACCGGCCCAAGGCAGCTCCGCCTGGGTGCTTCACTGCGCGAGAGCAAAAACCTGCGGGTGCTGGCCTTGCGGATAAACGCAACACAACCTACCAACCCAAAGCAACTCAGCCTGGGTGCTTCACTGCACGAGAGCATACCCCCTGGGGCTGGCCTTGCGCATAAACGTAACACAAACTACCGGCCCAAGGCAGCTCTGCCTGGGTGCTTCACTGTCCGAGAGCAAAACCTGCGGGTGCTGGCCTTGTGGATAAACGCGACCCAGTCTACTGGCCTAAAGCAACTCTGCCTCAGTGCTTCACTGCACGAGAGCATACCCCCTGGGGCTGGCCTTCCAGATAAACACGACCCAGTCTACCGGCCTAAGGCAACTCAGCCTGGGTGCTTCACCACGGGAGAGCATACCCCCTGGGGCTGGCCTTCCGGATAAACGCGACCCAGTCTACCGGCCTAAGGCAACTCAGCCTGGGTGCTTCACCACGCGAGAGCATAACCCCGGGGCTGGCCTTCCGGATAAACGCGACCCAGTCTACCGGCCTAAGGCAACTCAGCCTGGGTGCTTCGCCGCGGGAGAGCAAAACCTTGCTGGGGCTGGCCTTCCGGATAAACACGACCCTGTCTACTGGCCTAAGGCAACTCAGCCTGGGTGCTTCACCACACGAGAGCATACCCCCTGGGGCTGGCCTTCTGGATAAACTCTTCCTATGCTACTGGCCTAAGGCAACCCAGCCCTGGTGCTGGCCTTCCAGCTAAACGCATCTAAGCCTACCGGCCCAAGGCCACTCAGCCTGGGTGCTTTACCACGCACCCCCTGGGGCTGGCCTTTCGGAGCAGCACAATGCAACCCGGACGCTTCTCTCCCTGAGAGCATCACCCGGGTAAAGCCTACCGGCCGTGAGCACTCGTTATTGGGCAGTCTAGTTGCTACCCGATGAGCGCAAGGCGGTCCGGGCGCTTCAGTGGGCTCCAGCTGGTCACCTGGCAGTAACCCGCGGTGGTAATAAACCATGCTGAGCTAAACCTCAAAGCAATGACCTCTCCACCGCGGCGCCGTCCCCTCGTAGCCAGATCACCCCATTCCCCAGCAAAACATGTGTAGTTGCCAACCCTTTGCGGCCGGTTTAGGGACACCCATTTCCCTCTTACACACAACTGGGTAGGCCTAGTTGCAGCTGGCTGCGCCTGCTTTCAGACAACGTGGGATAAGGCGCGGAGTCCGTTGATCACCGCATCATCCCCTTCTGGGTGTTTCCGTCGCGTGCCATTCTTATCGCCTTCATCATAGCCATTACTTCGTTCTCCTCCGGACCTCCTCCAACTCCGCCGTGCACTTCATCCCGCTCGGCCATCTCTTCACTGTTACTGACGCCCGATGTGCCAGTAACACTGTGTTCTCTGATTTCCTTCCTTATTAAACTGGGTCCAAATGTATTGTATATTGTTATTTTTGACGTCCCTATTCCCCAACAAACGACGTTCTGACTTGTGCTTGCTTGCACAGTTATCGGGCGATCTTGCGTTGTCTGAAGTTAGCGCCTTGCTCCCAGCTAATCTTTGTGGGCTGAACACAACTCAGTTATCCCCTTTGATTCCTATTACTAGCCCTGCCCATCCAGCCCAACACGGAGATGGGTGCCGCCACAGCTGAGGTGGAAACCGCCATGGCTGCCGAAGGCGCCGAAGCAGGGGAACAGGATGGGCAGCCAGGGGCAATGCAGCTGCTGCAGCCAGGGATGGCGCTGGCGTCAGGCAGCGGGCTGCAGCAGGTAAGTGGACATGTCAGGCTGCAAGCCACGGGGTTGTACAGGTGCCAGGGTGACAGCCGAGCCCCTGAACAGGAGCTGGGTTGCCTGTCGTACACACACATATGTTAGGGTACGGCACATGGTGCAAGTCATGTTGTGTGATGGCCAGCTCATGAAAACCCAGTCGCCTGCCTTTGTTCATGCTGGGCACAAAGCCACCCCTGAGCCTTGCTTTCAGTTACTCGCGGCCCGCCCCCACCCTTGCCATGTCCCTCTTTCCTCCGTTCTGCCCTGCCCATCCAGCCCAACACGGAGATGGGTGCCACCACCGCTGAGGTGGACACTGCCATGGCTGCCGAAGGCGCCGAAGCAGGGGAACAGGATGGGCGGCTGGGGGCAATGCAGCTGCTGCAGCCAGGGATGGCGCTGGCGTCAGGCAGCGGGCTGCAGCAGGTAAGTGGACATGTCAGGCTGCAAGCCACGGGTTTGTACAGGTGCCAGGGTGACAGCCGAGCCCCTGAACAGGAGCTGGGTTGCCTGTCGTACACGCACATATGTTAGGGTACGGCACATGGTGCAAGTCATGTTGCATGATGGCCAGCTCACGAAACCATATTATTTTCATCCATATAATTCATCCATATGCAGTTTCCTAAAATCTCAGGTCCGGAAAGTGTCCAGGGTTCATCAAGGACCGAATTTCTTCAGCATTCCAATCTAAGCTTGGATGAGGAGCGTGCTATTCGTATAGCCAAACAAAAGGAATTCCTTGCAAAGCTAGGACTTCAAGCCATTGTTGACAATATCCGGTCGCCTCGCTCGCCTATCAGACGACAGAGTACCCACTCAGCTCCATTTGAGACTCGCAGATCCACTAGGCTTACTGTCTTATCATCAAAGCTTAGCAAGCAACAAGTGAAGGTATGTGGTGTTCCAACGGGTGGTTAAAGATACCTAGGCGGCGGACCCTACTTTAGGGTTCTCATTTCCTTCCTCTGTGAAAGATCTCAGTTCATAAATATTTACAATGTTTATTGTCATATTGGGTTTAACAATATTCTCTGCTGCAGATGCCGACCCATGCTGCAGAAGCGGCTGTCGTCGAGGACACTGCTGCAGTGGTGGTGAATCACGATCCTGAGATGCATCTTAAAATTTTCTCAGACCAACACAAAACTTGGGCGGAGATGCACAACCTGGACTTGAAGGCCGACGAGGGCCAGCTCCTTGCGGCCATCCTCCAGTGGCCTGAGCAGTATAAACTCTACTGTGGGAGTGAGGGCTCCTTTCATCACTCCTTTGCAGTATGTGGAATTCTGGTGGCGAATGGCATGTATGCCCCAGACTTTAACAACCCCAAGCTGCAGGCTATCAACCACTTCACTGAGGACATGAAGTCTGCCCTGCTGTCTGGGGGGCTGAAGCAGTTTGAGCTTGCACTCCTTCTTGCGGGTCTGAATGCACTCTGCCAGGGAGACGTGGGAGCACAGGGTCAGCAGGTCCGGAAGCGTGCAAAGTCTGCTGCAAGCAATGACTGCAGCAAGAGGACAAAACGTACCGCACAGGAGATGGCGGGCTTGCTTGAGAAAGAGTTTCACTCGGACATCATGTCTGCATCCAACTTCAAGGACATCCCGGTAAGGTGTCATGGTCCAGGATTTTTTACTATTCACAACATACATCCATAGAGGGTTTGGCACCACTGGTAAGGCATGACCATTGCCCCCGGGAGATCCCGGGATCGATACCCGTTAGGGTTAAAGTCCTTCCGATGGAGGAAGACATTGCCCCCTAAGTTGATGGACGGTGGTGACCTGGGGTAAAGATAACCCGCGAGCTGACCAGGAATGGAGTTGGGCCGCTGTCGACCTGGCAGATTCCGTTGGAAATGGTGGTGGGTGCGGAACCTGAGCGATCCACCGAGAAGTTGACTAGGGTGACTGGATGAGGGTGCCCCGTAATACTGGGGAAGGCAGGTTTCGCAGGGTAGCTGCCATGGGCGAAGATACACCCCCCTGTTTCACACATCATACATCCTGATGAAATATTTGCATGGGCTAACCCTAAGACACCCTCCTGTAATGTTGTATGCTTTTAACAATCCACAGGAGGTGAAGGTTCGGATTGCAGAACTTATTAATAAATTTGGCGGAACTGAAGGTGCCACCACCATGGTAGGCATTAAGGCCAAGGCAAACACAACCGAGGAGGATGTTGCTGAAGAATTGATGAAGTCACTCCGCCACAAATGGAAGAACCTCCGCAACATGGCTAAGAAGACACAGAAAGAGAAGGGTGCGTGACTGTGAACTTGCTAGCCTCATCATGCTTGTATGTATAAGTGGAGACAACAGGACATGTGATGCCTCCCGCTGCCTACACCTAGTCAATCCATGTGCAATAGCGCTAGCCAGCACATGTGTATGTACACAGGAACCCAAGCTCTATGTATATGTGCATGCATGGTAAATGTCAGTTGCTCCTCAACATGCCATCATCCCTCCTGCTTGCCTACAATATGACCTGGGCATTCATGTCATGCATGACTCTGCAGGTGATGAGCCAACCCCTGCCCAGCAGGGTGCCCAGGTGCCTAATCATAATATTCTGGACACGGCTGAAGATGGCACCGTGGTAGTACAGCAGGACAACACGGCAGCAGGGCCCAGGAAATGCTGCTCCTGCTGACCCCTGCTGCTGGGCCTCCCTTCTGGATGACAGCCTGGAGGAGATGGACAAGTACAAGTCGGCAGGCGGCCACGTGTCCTACCTCAACAAGTAAAACCTGGCTGACAAGACGATTGGCTGCTATCTGGTGGGCGGCTCCAAAGACAAGCCGAGCACACCATCAGTGCTTGGGGCGGGCTTGGTGCTCAGTGACATGGCAAGTATATATTATGGCAGATTGCTGTACACTCTGTGTTCTAACTTGCAACATATAATTTGGCCATTTCTGCAACTGATTACTCAGTTGGATCCGGTTTTACTAATTCTTTGGTGGTGCAGGCATCGGTTTCCATTGAGGACACCATTGAGATCCTGGTCATTGGCAAGATGAAGGGGCTGCACCACCGTGCAAAATTTACCCTGCCTGAGCCTACCAAGACACTCGCCATCAAGGACTCTACCCCTTGACCATGTTTGATAAAGTAAGGAACGACAGGACATTAATTAACCACCAGCAGTTCCTGTATCCTGACAAGCTTTCATTACTTCCTATATATGCAGATAACCTGGCCTGTTCTGGGCATCCTGGCTATCGACAAGCTTGCAGACATGCTGTGCCCTGGGCGTGTGATACCCTGGGCGTCAGTGCAAAGCAGATATCATCAGCCTTGAAGGGGAACAACATTAAGGGTTAGACGTAGTTGTGACTTCTGGGGCATGGAAACAAGTACAGAGGGATGGTCGGTATAATTGAGGGCCTGCTACATACTGCTAACTAGCATCATGATTAATGTTTGACCTATGTGTCGGGATGGAGTTGGCATGCATGCCTGCTCCTTCTGCACATGTGTATGCATGCTACAACATGTACATATCTCGAGCCATGGTATTGAAAGGCTGTTGTGTGATGGGTGTTGTTGCTTGACCCACTAGGATGGATGGTTGCCCATTGCAAATGGCTGCAAAGCCTTGAATTCATGCTGCTGTAAGGCAGCCAGTTTGATTGGTGTAGTAGACCATACGTAATTATTAAACCCTCTATGCATCATGGGCTTATGAAAGGCTGCAGCTGTGCTAAGTAGCCACTGTGTACACATGTGTTCATAACATGGTATGAATATCCTTATGGCTGTTATGCATTGTTCATCAAGTTCCTGTACATGTAGTACTACTAGTGCTGGTGTGTCGTACATATACATATATACGTAGGTCATGAACTTAGCAGGCAGCATTGTTAACACATGTGTGTATACACTGACGCTTCCGGAGGTTCCAGGATTGCCACCAGTCAAGGTAAAACGTTTTACCGATGGTGGAAGGTAAGAGTGCCGCTATTTGATGAACAGTAACGGCCTGGGATAATGTTGACATTAGAGCTGACCAGGAATGGACTCCAGCCGCCATTAAGTTTGCAGATGTACATGTCGTTGGATGACGGTGGTGGGAGCACTCCTGAGATGTACCCGAGTGATTCACTGAGAAGATGGCTAGGGTGACTGGATGAGGGTGCCCTGAAATACCTGGGTAGACAGAGTTTCACCTGGTAGCGACCACCGGTGTAGATATGCCCGCCTGTCCCACACATAATGTATAAGGGGTTGTGTTACAAATGTGGAAACGGTTGATACCCACAACTGAGATTTTATACATGTCATTCCAAATGTAACGATTGATTATATATCATGCTGTTCGTTAAATGATGTCATTCCATGCTACATGGCAATATAATCTTCCGATGACAATCTGGATGCACCTATTTATTAAAGAATCAATAATTTGGCCTAAGAATGTAAAAGAACACCCCTAAGAATGTAAGAGAATACAGAAGGCTGCTGGCCCTAAAGAATGCTAAAATAGTGGTTTTATTTCATAAGAATGAGACTTAAGAATGGGTGCCATACCTAGCAAACCCTATGGTAAGAATGGTTAAAACCCGCCAAAGAGCAGCTAAGTATGCTTTAGGCAAAGAATCAATAAGTTGGCCTAAGAATGTATAAGAACACCCAAAGAACGAAAAGAATACATAAGACTGCTGACCCTAAAGAATGGTAAAGAATCGTAGAGAATGGTAAAGAGTGGTTTTATTTCTTAAGAATGAGACTTAAGAATGCGGTGCCATACTTAGCA
>NW_003307663.1:122103-122960 GCF_000143455.1 Volvox carteri f. nagariensis | reverse complement strand
TTGCTGAAGAATTGATGAAGTCACTCCGCCACAAATGGAAGAACCTCCGCAACATGGCTAAGAAGACACAGAAAGAGAAGGGTGCGTGACTGTGAACTTGCTAGCCTCATCATGCTTGTATGTATAAGTGGAGACAACAGGACATGTGATGCCTCCCGCTGCCTACACCTAGTCAATCCATGTGCAATAGCGCTAGCCAGCACATGTGTATGTACACAGGAACCCAAGCTCTATGTATATGTGCATGCATGGTAAATGTCAGTTGCTCCTCAACATGCCATCATCCCTCCTGCTTGCCTACAATATGACCTGGGCATTCATGTCATGCATGACTCTGCAGGTGATGAGCCAACCCCTGCCCAGCAGGGTGCCCAGGTGCCTAATCATAATATTCTGGACACGGCTGAAGATGGCACCGTGGTAGTACAGCAGGACAACACGGCAGCAGGGCCCAGGAAATGCTGCTCCTGCTGACCCCTGCTGCTGGGCCTCCCTTCTGGATGACAGCCTGGAGGAGATGGACAAGTACAAGTCGGCAGGCGGCCACGTGTCCTACCTCAACAAGTAAAACCTGGCTGACAAGACGATTGGCTGCTATCTGGTGGGCGGCTCCAAAGACAAGCCGAGCACACCATCAGTGCTTGGGGCGGGCTTGGTGCTCAGTGACATGGCAAGTATATATTATGGCAGATTGCTGTACACTCTGTGTTCTAACTTGCAACATATAATTTGGCCATTTCTGCAACTGATTACTCAGTTGGATCCGGTTTTACTAATTCTTTGGTGGTGCAGGCATCGGTTTCCATTGAGGACACCATTGAGATCCTGGTCATTGGCAAGATGAAGGGGCTGCACCA
>NW_003307663.1:121135-122053 GCF_000143455.1 Volvox carteri f. nagariensis | reverse complement strand
CCGATGAGACCTGTAGATCATACCATACCTTTGGCTCCTGGTGCGCAGCCTGTTTCGCGCCCTATGTATCGCCTCAGCCCCCTGGAGCTGGATGAGGTGACACACCAGGTAGCCGACCTACTGAGGAAAGGTATGATTCGACCCAGCACATCCCCGTATTCTGCTCCCATTTTATTTGTGGGTAAAAAGGACGGGACTCTGCGTATGTGCATAGACTATAGGGGTTTAAATGCGACCACCGTTAAAAATCGCTATCCTATCCCACGGGTCGATGATCTACTGGATAGACTGCGTGGCTCGGCTTTCTTTAGCTCTATTGACCTACAGCAGGGGTACAATCAAATCCGTATTGCTGAATCAGATATTCCGAAAACTGCATTTCGTACGCCCTCTGGTCATTACGAGTATACTGTGCTGAGCTTCGGCTTGACGAACGCTCCTGCCACGTTCCAAGCCCTGATGGACCGAACCTTTCGGCCCTACATAGACCGTTTTGTCGTTTGCTACCTAGACGATATCCTGGTCTATTCAAAGACACGTGAAGAGCACCTGGAGCATTTACGACTGGTCTTTGAAATTTTGCGGCGTGAGCAACTGTTTGCCAAGCGTTCTAAGTGCCACTGGGCCCAGCCTCAGGTCGAATACCTTGGTCACATCGTCTCCAAGGATGGCATCCGCATGGACCCCCGTAAGACTGCTTCTGTACGGAACTGGCCTACCCCGACCAATTTACAAGAACTAAGGAAGTTCTTGGGGCTGACGAACTACTTCCGTAAGTTCATCGAATGCTATGCCATTATTGCCGCACCTCTGACAAATCTGACACGTAAAGGGGCTTTTGTATCTCCTGACTGCTGGGGTCCTGACTGCCAGCAAGCGTTCGATACACTTAAGCGTGTTGTCTCTGAAGACATCATC
>NW_003307663.1:120203-121059 GCF_000143455.1 Volvox carteri f. nagariensis | reverse complement strand
TTCCTTCCAAAGTTGCTTGTAAGCGTGTGTCCCGGTCAGACACAATATTCTGTGGAAGGCCGTGCTGTTTGAAAACCGTAGCCACAAAGAGGCGGGCTAGATCTTCCGCACCGACGGATGTGGTTGTGGGAGTGAAGTGCGTCATCTTGCTCAGGCGGTCCACGAACACTACTATCGCGTCATGCCCATTGCGGGTTGTGGGTAGCTGTGTGACCAAATCCATTGACACACTATCCCAAACGTTATCTGGAATGGGAAGGGGCTGCAGCAGTCCGCCTGGCTTTTGATTTGAAGCCTTATTGCGCTGACAAGAAGGGCAGGTACTAACGTAGGCCTTCACGTTAGTATCCAACCCGGGCCACCAAAAATGTTTCGCGATCGCTTTTTTGGTGCGGTCAATGCCGCGGTGGCCAGCGTAAGGAACATCGTGATTTTCGTGGATGATGTCCTTTCGCAAGTCAAGCACATCCGGAACGTACAACTGGGAACCGTAATACCAGAAGCCGTCTTTCCGTTTAAGCTGCAGTTTTGCTACCGAGCTCTTCTTGAGCATGGGATCGCCGTCGTACCCGCTTAGGATTCGGCGCCCAATATCGCTGCCAATCAGCGATGCCGTAAGCACGTTCAGCACCACGTCGTGAACCCGACTGAGAGGGTCAGCAACGTTGATTCGTCCGGGTCGGTACTCCCATTTAAAGTCGAAACGTGAGAGGCGTTCCAACCAACGAGCTTGTCGTCGAGAGAGTTTATCGGCGCTTTGCTGATCTTGCAAATAGACCAGCGGTTGGTGATTGGTGACTAAAGTGACATCCGATGCACCCTCGAGGTAACAGCGCCACTCTTCAAGTGCTAGGAC
>NW_003307663.1:116001-120153 GCF_000143455.1 Volvox carteri f. nagariensis | reverse complement strand
CACAGTCCGAGAGCAAACCTGCTGGTGCTGGCCTTGCAGATAAACGTAACACAAACTACCAGCCTAAAGCAACTCTGCCTCAGTGCTTCACTGGGCGAAAGCATACCCCCTGGGGCTGGCCTTCCAGATAAACACGACCCAGTCTACCGGCCTAAGGCAACTCAGCCTGGGTGCTTCACCGTGCGAGAGCATAACCCCCGGGGCTGGCCTTCCGGATAAACGCGACCCAGTCTACCGGCCTAAGGCAACTCAGCCTGGGTGCTTTGCCGCAGGAGAGCATACCCCCTGGGGCTGGCCTTCCGGATAAACGCGACCCAGTCTACCGGCCTAAGGCAACTCAGCCTGGGTGCTTCACCACACGTGTAGCAGTCGCTCACCTGACGGGAGGACTGGCAGAGCGGAAGCGTGGAGTTATTAGTCCTCGTCGATGTAGGAAGAAGTCCAACCAGGCGGCAAGCACTAGCGTACATAAGATGTGTACGTAACGGTTAGAGATGGCGGCAGCGGAGTCTTGAACTCCGAACACCTAGTAATGTGATACGTCAGTGTCTGGCCAGAACACCCCGCCCGGGTAGCTTATATCTCGGCCTACCTGCCGGATAATCTCTACTACGGACCTTGCCGTACTAGGATAATGTTGGTGGGGCCCGGGGCCCCAGCCCGTTAGATTCGCTTACTAGCAACTGCCCAGTTCGCGACATGTGACGAAACTCGGAACATGTACGAAACTTGAGTCAGATCGTTTAACAAATTAACAGTTATTGTTAAAAGTAATCGTTAAAATACTCTAAGGGAAATGTAGACTGCTACAGTCTCCCCCCTCTGAAGCGAACCGTCCCGGGAGCGTCACTTCTTCTTAGAAGATTTCCGTCCCTTGGGTTTTTCCGGGGCTTGAGGGTGTTTCTTAGACGCCAGTTTGCGTTCATATTCGTCGATGGATTCGGCCAAGGGGGTAGACTGGCGAAGGGATTCCTCTGGTTCATAGGTATTATGACTGGAGTCATAACCTTCCCATTTAATCAAATACTCTCGACGTGTCTTTCCACGTCCCCCTCGGACTGAAACATCGCGATGGTCGACAATGGCTTCGACCATAAAATACGGCTCACCCTCAATGACGAGTGGCGCCGGTGGCTGTCGCTTTACGTCTTCTTTGTACAATTTCAACAAAGAAACGTGGAAGACCGGGTGTAGGCGGGAGGCCGCCGGTAAGTCCAGTTTTACCGCAGCTTCGCCCACGCGAGCGACAACCGTGTATGGGCCGATGAACTTAGGCATCAGCTTCTTAGTTCCAGGGGTTTTTAATGTAATATTTTTAGTAGATAACAGCACTTTCTGCCCAACCTCGTAACGCACTGGACGCCTATGCATGTCGGCGTCGTCCTTTTGGACTTGTTGCGCAGCCAAGAGACACTTTTTAGCTTTGCTTATACGCTCACGAAGCATCGCTTCTTGCTTCTGAGCGGCAGGCACCTTGGTTTTGAGGTGAAGGTCAACCGGTACACGTGGTTGTCGAACACCATTCAGGGAAAACGGAGTTGTCCCCGTTGCCTTCTGTTTTGAGTTGTTTATGGCAAACTCAATCAGTGGCAAATGCTCATCCCAATCATCTTGAGTGGGTGATATGTAGTGCCTGAGTGTCTCTTCCAGAACGCGATTCATGCGTTCCGTTTGCCCGTCTGTTTGCGGGTGAAAAGCTGTGCTCATATAGAGGTGGGTGCCCAACAGGCGAAATGTTTCCTTCCAGAAATTACTTGTGAAGCGAGAGTCCCGGTCTGAAATAATGTTCTTTGGAAGGCCGTGCTGCCTGAAGACGGTAGCCACAAAGAGGCGGGCTACATCTTCAGCTGTAGCGGTTGTGTGTGTGGGAGCAAAGTGCGTCATTTTGCTCAGCCGGTCCACGAACACTACAATCGCATCGTGCCCATTGCGGGATGTCGGTAGCTGCGTAACCAAATCCATTGTCACGCTTTCCCACACCTCCGTTGGAATGGGAAGGGGCTGCAGTAATCCACCCGGCTTAGTATTTGTTGGTTTGTTACGCTGACATTGGGGACATGATTTGACGTGTTCTTTAATGTCAGAGTCAAGCCCTGGCCACCAATATGATTGTGCGATCGCTTGTTTGGTGCGGTCTATACCGCGGTGGCCTGCGTAAGGGACATCATGATACTCGGTCAAGATGGCTCTTCGCAGTTCAGCGTTGTGAGGGACATAGATCTGGTTTCCCCGATACCAGAACCCATTCCTTCGTTTTAACTGCAGCTTGGCTACTCTTGATTTAGCAAGGTTTGGATCACCGTCGTACCCGCTTTTGATTCGGTGTCCCAAGTCGCTGTCCGCCAGCGAGGCCGTAAGCACATTAAGCACCGTGTCGTGAACCCGACTAATAGGGTCTGCGACATTAATCCGTCCGGGTCGGTACTCCCAAGTGAACTGGAATCGAGACAATCGTTCCAACCATCGAGCTTGCCTTCTGGAAAGTTTATCGGCGCTTTTCTGCTCTTGCAGATAGACCAAAGGTTGATGGTCCGTTACTAGGGTGACATGACTCGCACCTTCCAAGTAACAACGCCATTCTTCCATTGCCAGGACTGTGCCCAAGCATTCTTGATCTGTGGTGGAATAATTGTATTCCGCGCTGCTGAATTTAGAACTTGTATAAGCAACTGGTCGGTCGTCTTGTAACAAGACAGCGCCAGTGCCATGCAGCGACGCATCAGACCAAACTACGAAGGNTTTGTCAAGCTCAGGGAGTTTTAATACTGGTGCGTTTGTCAAGGCATCTTTCACACCCTGAAAGGCAGTATCACACTCCTTTGTCCAGTGGAAGGGCACTTTCGCACTTGTTAGGNTTGTGAGGGGGGCCACGAGAGAGGAATAACCCTGGATGAACCTCCGAAAATAATTGGCTAAGCCAAGAAACGCGCGCAATTTAGAGGCGTCGGTTGGTACCGGCCATTCTTTAACAACTTTAACTTTGCGCTCGTCTACTTTCAAGCCGTCACGGCTGACTACGTGGCCCAGGAAGTGCAGTTCGGTCCGGTTGAACTGACACTTAGACATCTTTGCCTTGAATTCGTGCTTTCTAAGCAAGGACAACACCACCCTTAGGTGTTGTTCATGCTCGGCCTTGGTCTTACTGAAGACCAGAATGTCGTCCAAGTACACCAGCACAAATTTGCCAATGTGTTCGGCGAAGATCCGATTCATCACCGCTTGGAACGTAGCAGGGGCGTTTGTGAGTCCAAAGCACAGCACTTTGAACTGGTATTGGCCCATTCCCGGAGCGATAAAGGCCGTTTTCGCAACATCCTCTGGTGTAATGCGAATTTGGTTGTAGCCCTGCTGTAAGTCCAGGGAACTAAATATCTTAGCCCCTTGGAGTTGATCGAAGAGGTCAGTAATGTTTGGCATAGGATACCGCCGCTTGATCGTGATTTTGTTTAACGCACGGAAATCCAAGACCATGCGAAGGCCCTGACCGTTAGCTTTTTCCACAAAGATAACGGGCGCACCATAAGGAGAAGTAGAGGGTTCTATGTAGCCCTTACTCAACAATTCGGTGACTTGTTTACGGACCTCTTGGCGCTCTAATTGAGTCAGCCGGTACGATCGTTTAGCGGGCGGTACAGCCCCTTCCACTAGTGGAATCGTATGACCTACTTCGCGATCTGGAGGAAGGCCTTTGAGCTCTTCGAATACGTCCTTGTATTCGTCAAGCAACCCTTGCAATGTTGCTTCGGGGATTATGTCGGTGTCGGGAGGAAGTGTCTCCGCAGACGCCGAGGATTCAGAAATGAGCTCAGATTGCACAAGCATTAAATAGCTTCGTGCGCCTTTGGCAATCCTCCGTGCAGCTGCTTTAGCTGACATCGTTTCCACCGTACTCGCAGCATAGAGAGTGGCGGTAACGTAATTCATGATGGCAATACCATCTAGGTGATCGTCGTCGTCTGCTGAAGACCAAAAGGAAGGCCTCAGGACAACAGTATCGCCGGTAGCTTTCCGTACTGTAAGCGTGTGTGATTCCCAACACATTTTCGCTTTCTTGCGCTCCAACCAGTCATCAGCGAGAATAATTTCAACGCCTGGAACACCTTGCTTTAAAACAAGTAGTGTGACTGTTTCATGAAAGGAGCCTATACGGAG
>NW_003307663.1:113388-114554 GCF_000143455.1 Volvox carteri f. nagariensis | reverse complement strand
TTTTTAGCTTACAGCGGTGGTAATGTTGCTGCCATTCTTTAATATGAGTGTATGGGGGATTGATCCAAACAAACTCGCCAGATACATCCGTATCAAAGAACGAGTTGGATGGAGAGGCAAAGCGCGAACAGAGACTGTTGTCGCCCGAGTCGTTACAAGCGGCATCGAACGTAAATTGACGCCCAAGTTCGTTCTCAACCCTTCGAAATTCATCACGAAGGAACATCCGATCACATATCAACGGATCGCAAACGGGTGGAACAACAGAGTCCCTAATCTTCAAGTCAGGCTCGGCAGAAGAGACTTTGTCTACACGTGCTACCGCCTGCTTGCAAAACACCCCCTCGCGCTTGCCAGCGTCCTAATTAGCCGGTCGGTTCGCGTTTAGACTAGCCGTCTTCTCCTGCAGTCGGGCCATCTGCTCCTGCAGGTGGCGAAGGCAGTCCTTCTTGTGCTCTTCCCAAGTCTGGTTCGCCGGTTTGAGGCGAGAGCACATCCGACACTTGAGAGGAGTACCGGACGTGGACGTCCGCGGTTTCTTCGCATGAACCGTTTCCCAGGCCTGTTTGGAAGGGGACCGAGGGCGAGATTGCTTAGGACGAGAGGAGGAAGTAATCTTAGACGGGCCAGCTTGCGTAGTAACTACAGCAAGCTGTGCTTTGTCCTTTCCGGCTTTCCACCGAACCTCCTGACCACTAGCATACAGGATTAGCTTCTCTAAATCCTGCCAGTCTTTGCCCTCATCGTCCGTAGCGCAGCGACCGCGCAGCGCAGGAACTAAGCCCTTGATATACCAAGAGATTTGATCCACAACACTCATATCATTCGCTTCGCGAACAATATCGTAAAAGCGCTGTGTATACTCTGGTACGGACTCGTCTACTTTCATATCGTACTCGTGCGCATGCAAACGATCGCGTGCGGCCATCGCGGTGTCGCGCTTCGCATCCCCATATTGTAACAGGAATTTATCACGCAACAAATCGCGGGTAAGTGGTTGCGCGCCGGACTTGTGCTTAAGGAAAAGATCTGCGGCCCACTCCTGAGCCTTGCCCGTAAGCCAAAACATAAAGTGCTCAAGCGGGTCCATTTGCGACAAGTCAAAATATTGCATAAGGAGCGTGAACCATGTCTTAGTATTAGTAATTTGCGAATCCTTCTTTCCA
>NW_003307663.1:111092-113270 GCF_000143455.1 Volvox carteri f. nagariensis | reverse complement strand
CAAGAAATGCGGCCAGATTGCTGTCCAGCGTCTCGCAGATGCCATCAATAATTATCGTCTTACGCCTAGTGTCCGACGTACTCGGAGGCAGCGACGTAGGTGTCAAATCCCGAAGTTGCGCCTGGACATCCTTCAGGGCGGAGGTTATCTCGCCTAAGCGCTCGCCGTATTCGGCGAGAATGCCGTGAACCTCTCCCTTAAAGGAAGATAATTCCGCTTGAAGCGCGGGGACTTGATTGTCGCGAGCAGCGCGAAGCATTTCTTGGACCTGCGCGGCTGCAGCAGCCTGCGCTGGCGTACACGCCGGGAGCCCGCCCGTAGAAGGCGAGGCCCGCTGCACGGTCTCCGAAGGCGATTCCGCCGGAGGATCAACGTCCATCTGTGGACAATTAACAGGAATATTATTAATATGATGTCCCTTATTGGGAATAGCCAAAGGGTGTTCGTCTTCGTCGTCGGAATTAGCAGCCTCGGGCGCAGCAGGGTCCTGTTCCTGAAGGGATGCTTCGCGATATCTTTCATACGATTTTTGAAGCTCAAGGAATTTAGTTAAACGCTTTTGCGCGGCCTTATTGTAGCGCATCGCGTCAAGGAGGATCGAACTTGACGATCGATACCAATGTAGCAGTCGCTCACCTGACGGGAGGACTGGCAGAGCGGAAGCGTGGAGTTATTAGTCCTCGTCGATGTAGGAAGAAGTCCAACCAGGCGGCAAGCACTAGCGTACATAAGATGTGTACGTAACGGTTAGAGACGGCGGCAGCGGAGTCTTGAACTCCAAACACCTAGTAATGTGATACGTCAGTGTCTGGCCAGAACACCCCGCCCGGGTAGCTTATATCTCGGCCTACCTGCCGGATAATCTCTACTACGGACCTTGCCGTACTAGGATAATGTTGGTGGGGCCCGGGGCCCCAGCCCGTTAGATTCGCTTACTAACAGCTGCCCAGTTCGTGACATGTGACGAAACTCGGAACATGTACGAAACTTGAGTCAGATCATTTAACAAATTAACAGTTATTGTTAAAAGTAATCGTTAAAATATTCTAAGGGAAATGTAGCCTGCTACAACACGAGAGCATACCCCCTGGAGCTGGCCTTCTGGATAAACACGACCCAGTCTACTGGCCTAAGGCAACTCAGCCTGGGTGCTTCACCACGCGAGAGCATAACCCCCGGGGCTTGCCTTCCGGATAAACGCGACCCAGTCTACCGGCCTAAGGCAACTCAGCCTGGGTGCTTCACCACACGAGAGCATACCCCCTGGGGCTGGCCTTCTGGATAAACTCTTCCTATGCTACTGGCCTAAGGCAACCCAGCCCTGGTGCTGGCCTTCCAGCTAAACATATCTAAGCCTACCGGCCCAAGGCCACTCAGCCTGGGTGCTTTACCACGCACCCCCTGGGGCTGGCCTTTCGGAGCAGCACAACGCAACCAGGATGCTTCTCTCCCTGAGAGCATCACCCGGGTAAAGCCTACCGGCCGTGGGCACTCGTTATTGGGCAGACTTCCAGAGTCTAGTTGCTACCCGATGAGCGCAAGGCGGTCCGGGTGCTTCAGTGGGCTCCAGCTGGTCACCTGGCATTAACCCGCGGTGGTAATAAACCATGCTGAGCTAAACCTCAAAGCAATGACCTCTCCGCCGCGGCGCCATCCCCTCGTAGCCGGATCACCCCATTCCCCAGCAAAACATGCGTAGTTGTCAACCCTTTGCGGCCGGTTTAGGGACACCCCTTTCCCTCTTACACACAACTGGGTAGGCCTAGTTGCAGCTGGCTGTGCCTGCTTTCAGACAACGTGGGATAAGGCGCGGAGTCCGTTGATCACCGCATCATCCCCTTCTGGGTGTTTCCATCGCGTGCCATTCTTATCGCCTTCATCATAGCCATTACTTCATTCTCCTCCGGACCTCCTCCAACTCCGCCGTGCACTTCATCCCGCTCGGCCATCTCTTTGCTGTTACTGACGCCCGATGTGCCAGTAACGCTGTGTTCTCTGATTTCCTTCCTTATTAAACTGGGTCCAAATGTATTGTATATTGTTATTTTTGATGTCCCTATTCCCCAACAAACGACGTTCTGACTTGCGCTTGCTTGCACAGTTATCTGGCGATCTTGCGTTGTCTGAAGTTAGCGCCTTGTTCCCAGCTAATCTTTGTGGGCTGAACACAACTCAGTT
>NW_003307663.1:109266-111042 GCF_000143455.1 Volvox carteri f. nagariensis | reverse complement strand
ACCCCGCCCGGGTAGCTTATATCTCGGCCTACCTGCCGGATAATCTCTACTACGGACCTTGCCGTACTAGGATAATGTTGGTGGGGCCCGGGGCCCCAGCCCGTTAGATTCGCTTACTAACAGCTGCCCAGTTCGTGACATGTGACGAAACTCGGAACATGTACGAAACTTGAGTCAGATCATTTAACAAATTAACAGTTATTGTTAAAAGTAATCGTTAAAATATTCTAAGGGAAATGTAGCCTGCTACAACACGAGAGCATACCCCCTGGAGCTGGCCTTCTGGATAAACACGACCCAGTCTACTGGCCTAAGGCAACTCAGCCTGGGTGCTTCACCACGCGAGAGCATAACCCCCGGGGCTTGCCTTCCGGATAAACGCGACCCAGTCTACCGGCCTAAGGCAACTCAGCCTGGGTGCTTCACCACACGAGAGCATACCCCCTGGGGCTGGCCTTCTGGATAAACTCTTCCTATGCTACTGGCCTAAGGCAACCCAGCCCTGGTGCTGGCCTTCCAGCTAAACATATCTAAGCCTACCGGCCCAAGGCCACTCAGCCTGGGTGCTTTACCACGCACCCCCTGGGGCTGGCCTTTCGGAGCAGCACAACGCAACCAGGATGCTTCTCTCCCTGAGAGCATCACCCGGGTAAAGCCTACCGGCCGTGGGCACTCGTTATTGGGCAGACTTCCAGAGTCTAGTTGCTACCCGATGAGCGCAAGGCGGTCCGGGTGCTTCAGTGGGCTCCAGCTGGTCACCTGGCATTAACCCGCGGTGGTAATAAACCATGCTGAGCTAAACCTCAAAGCAATGACCTCTCCGCCGCGGCGCCATCCCCTCGTAGCCGGATCACCCCATTCCCCAGCAAAACATGCGTAGTTGTCAACCCTTTGCGGCCGGTTTAGGGACACCCCTTTCCCTCTTACACACAACTGGGTAGGCCTAGTTGCAGCTGGCTGTGCCTGCTTTCAGACAACGTGGGATAAGGCGCGGAGTCCGTTGATCACCGCATCATCCCCTTCTGGGTGTTTCCATCGCGTGCCATTCTTATCGCCTTCATCATAGCCATTACTTCATTCTCCTCCGGACCTCCTCCAACTCCGCCGTGCACTTCATCCCGCTCGGCCATCTCTTTGCTGTTACTGACGCCCGATGTGCCAGTAACGCTGTGTTCTCTGATTTCCTTCCTTATTAAACTGGGTCCAAATGTATTGTATATTGTTATTTTTGATGTCCCTATTCCCCAACAAACGACGTTCTGACTTGCGCTTGCTTGCACAGTTATCTGGCGATCTTGCGTTGTCTGAAGTTAGCGCCTTGTTCCCAGCTAATCTTTGTGGGCTGAACACAACTCAGTTATCCCCTTTGATTCCTATTACTAGCCCTGCCTATCCAGCCCAACACGGAGATGGGTGCCGCCACAGCTGAGGTGGAAACCGCCATGGCTGCCGAAGGCGCTGAAGCAGGGGAACAGGATGGGCAGCCAGGGGCAATGCAGCTGCTGCAGCCAGGGATGGCGCTGGTGTCAGGCAGCGGGCTGCAGCAGGTAAGTGGACATGTCAGGCTGCAAGCCACGGGTTTGTACAGGTGCCAGGGTGACAGCCGAGCCCCTGAACAGGAGCTGGGTTGCCTGTCGTACACACACATATGTTAGGGTACGGCACATGGTGCAAGTCATGTTGTGTGATGGCCAGCTCATGAAAACCCAGTCGCCTGCCTTTGTTCATGCTGGGCACAAAGCCACCCCTGAGCCTTGCTTTCAGTTACTCGCGGCC